>NC_091470.1:350233820-350533820 GCF_036971445.1 Narcine bancroftii
TTAAGCCCGGCAGTTTTCAACCAGTTACACTGCAATAAAGATGGTGTTTTTAGACCAGAAAACTCTTGTGCCATCTAAAATTAATTTTCTATCAAAATAACTGTGCGACACTACTGAACAGTTTAACTCCTGACATTACAGTAATTTATTGATATGCTCACTTACTAAAGTCAGCATTTGTACATCTGCTACTCTTTAATTTAACTTAAATGAATACATTAAAACTCTCATTAATAAAGCAGTACAAAATAAAAAGCTGGGCGCAAAATAAGAACAGGAGAAAAGATCAAGAAAGGAATAAAGCAATCTCCGACATTCCTACACACCTCTCAGTGAATACAGTTCTTGGCCTACCTTAATGATTATGATGCAAGATGTAAATCTGTACATAGGCTATTAAAGATAAGCTTGTGGTGATATGTAATTACACCACTAGGTCACCAGGGATCATTCCGGTGACCTTGTATATAAAGAAGTCCAGAGTTACAGTTTAACCTTCCAGGTTCGTCTTGCAGAGAGACAAGTCCTCGTTGTGTACATATTAGTTTATTAAAGCTGTCTTATACTTGCACTGCTGGTGTTGTTATTGTCAGTACAATTTAATAAACTAATATGACAGCTACTAGGATGGAAGCTGCTTCTGCTCCAACACGCATTCCCGACCACCTGGAGACTCTTCCTGAGGAATGGAATCTGGGGATGTCCAGCACGCACGTGCATTCGAGGACAGAGATGGCGAGGGACCGCTGTACTGGAATCGTGGTGGAATGTGGGAAAGACCACAGAAGTATGATAGGGCAGGTAAGAAACGGCCAAGAGCCCTGTCTGCCCGTGGGTTCACCGGTCCAAGCACTGCCAACACTAAACACCGGATCGATCAGAAAGGGGCCACTACAAGCGCGGGTGGAAGGATCTCCACAAGTTGAGCTCCCGATCGCCACATATGGGCAGAATTCCTGACCATTCCAGACCCAGGGAAAGCAAACACCACTACCATCATTCCCCCAGCAGCAGTTTCCCCAGTACCACAGAGACTTGATGCTATAACTGGGATCACCCCCCCTAAGCCCGCTGCAAATGTCCCAAAGTCAGAGGCTCAGCCAACAGCCCCAAGCACCCAGGTTACTCCTCAAGACACAAGCCCCACAGAGGGTATACCAGCAGCTCCCAGTACCCCAGGGTCTGTCCTTGCTACATCTAGACCCAGAAACCACTTGGAGACCGGGAACAACCCCCGGGGTTCCCCCACATTACCTAAGGAACCAGAGATTGCGGCTTAGCCATGTGCTGTGACCAGATAGGTTGGAACTCTTCCCCAGAAATCCCGGAGCCGCCACGTACTTTGGCCACTGGCTGAAATGCTTTCTGAATTACATGGAGGGTGCTGAGGCATCGGATAAAGCGCTATTAATGCTGCTGTTAGCACAGCTGGGAGACCACCCTTAATCCCTTATACAGGATGCCAGGTCATACTAAGAGGCAATGAGCATTTTACAGATGCATTACAGTAAGGGGCACAGTGAACTCCTACAGGCTCATGACCAGGTCACAACAAGTAGGGGAGTCGGCCAGAGACTTTATATCTCTGAAAGACCTGGCGAAAGGCTGCAACTTTAAAGCAGTATCAGCTCAGGAGTATGCGGAGGACATTATTAGGAACAGAAATGTTGCGGGCATACGGTCCACTGAGACGAGACGTCAGTTGCTGGAGAAAGGAATAGTGGGGCTGGATGAGGCAGAGACTACTGCAGAAGCTTTAGAAAGCACCAGGAAAGAATTGGAGGAGTACTCACAGGACCCTGGGGCTTGAACAAACGTCACACTGCTGGACCCTCTAGCCCCACGAAAAGAAAAATATGCTGCCTCACAGGAATTCACAGCAGCAGGAGCACACCTTGAGGGTCCCAAGTGTTTTTACTGTGGACAAAGAAAGCACCCCAGAGCCCTCTGCTCTGCCAGAGAAAATGTCTGTTCCAACTGTGGAAAACGTGGGCATTTTGCAAAAGTCTGCAGAAGCCTCAAGGCCACAGCCAAGGCCCATTCTCATGCTAATGAGAGGTGGGAAAGCTCTTCTTTCTCCACAGACAAACAGAAGAAGAAGAATACCGTGTGCAGCTGGCCATCTTGGACAAATGCTATAGAGCAGAGGACACAGTCTTCAGGAGATTAATATGATGCGGAGTACTATCGGATGGAGGGACACGAAGGACACGCCAGACTTGCTTCCCTACACATGAATCAACGAGTCTACACAATTTATCTGATGCCACTGTATGTATCAAAATTAATGATGTGAGGGTAAATTCCTTAATAGATAGTGGAAGCACTGAAAGTTTTATTGACCAGGGGTTAGTCAACTGCCTCACCCTCCCCACATGCCCGAGTGAGCACCGGATCCTGTTAGCAGCCAGCAACCTTGTGACTGAGGTAAAACAGTTTTGCAGCGTTACTCTAGAAATCCAGGGCACAAAATACAAAGGGTTCAAATTACTAGTACCCCTCACCTCTGTGCCCCGGTACTATTGGGGTTAGATTTTCAGTGCCAGTTAGAAAACATTACAATAGTGCACAACGGGCCTCACCCCCCACTACGCCTTACGAAGAAACAACACTGCAGCTTGTCTGTCCTGAACATAGAACCTCCTCCGCTGTTCACACACCCGACCCCAGAATACACACCAATAGCCACAAAGAGCAGGAGGTACAGCCCGAAGTACAGAGCCTTCATTAGGACAGAGGTCTGCACGCTACTTCAGGAGGGCATCATAGAGCAGAGCACCAGCCCTTGGAGAGCCCAGATGGATTTAGTTAAGTTAGGAGAAAAACTGTGCATGGTAGTGGATTTCAGCCAGACAATCAACAAATTTACACAACTAGATGCCTACCCCCTGCCACGCATAGCAGACATGGTCAACAACATTGCACAGTATAAGGTATTGTCCACCATAGACCTGAAGGCAACATATCACCAACTGCCCATTAGAAACAGCGAACCCATTTACACGGCATTTGAGGCAGACGACAGACTGTATTAATTTCTGCGACTTCTCTTCGGTGTCACCAATGGAGTGTCCCTGTTTCAGAGAGAAATGGACCAAATAGTAGATGAGTTTCAACTGAAAGTGGTGTTTCCCTACTTAGACAACGTGACAATCTGTGGCCACACTCAGGAGGATCATGACATGAATTTAAAATGCTTTTTCCAGGCAGCCGAGGAAAGGAACCTAACATACAACAGGGACAAATGCGTCTTTAGCATCAGGAAAGCTGCAGAACGGGGAAATCAGCTCACACCCAGCCTGTATGTGCCCTCTCCTAGACCTCCCAGTGCCACACATGCTGAAAGCACTAAAAAGGTGTTTGGGGCTGTTCGCTTACTACGCCAAAGGGTCCCCAACTATGCCGACAGGGCATATAAAAGCCTCAGTTTTCCCACTGTGCCCAGCAACCACCAGAGCATTCAGGGACATTAGGGACCATATCGCTAAAGCTCCCATGGATAGATGAGTCAATCCCGTTTCAAGTAGAAACACATGCATCCGATGTGGCTCTGGCAGCCACCCTAAACCAAGACAGACGACCGGTGGCCTTTTTCTCGCGAAAGCTTCAGGGGTCAGAGGTAAGACACTCAGCAGTATAGAAGGAGGCCCTAGCCATTGTGGAAGCAGTAAGACACTGGTGAGATTATCTGGTGTGCAAACACATCACCCTCGTCATGGACCAACGATCTGTGGCTTTTATGTTTGATAACCAGAACAGGGGGAGAATTAAGAACGAAAAAATCCTGAGCTGGCAGATAGAATTGTCTACATTTAACTACAATATTCTATATCGCCCCGGGAGACTCAACGAGCCCCCCCGACACGCTGTCCAGAGGGACTTGTGCCATCCTTAACCACACGTCCCAGTTGCAGAACTTGCACAATGAGCTGGGCCACCCGGGGACACTAGACTGTTTCACTTCATTAAAACCCAAAACCTCCCATTTTTAGTAGAGGAAGTGAGGTCAGTGAACAAGAGCTGCCCTATATGTACGGAAGGCAAACCACAATTTTACCGGCCAGACAAGGCCACCCTGATAAAAGCTACCAAACCTTTTGAGCGCCTCAGCCTCGATTTTAAAGTCCCGCTCCCATCCAATAATAGAAATGTCTATTTCCTAAACGTAATAGATGAAAATTTCCGTTTCCCCTTCGCAATCCCGTGTTCTGATGGATCAGCAGCCACTGTTATAAAATCCTCCAACCCATCTTCAGCACATTTGGGTACCTGAACTACATACACACAGACAGGGGTGCTGCGTTCATGAGCGCAGAAGTACAACAGTACCTGCACGAGAGAGGGATTGCTACCAGCCGCTCAACAAGTTACAATCCCAGGGGGAATGGACAAGTCAAAAGGGAAAATGCCACTATCTGGAAAACGGTCCTCTTGATCTAAAAGCAAAAGCCCTGCCTGTTACTAGATGGCAAGAAGTGTTGCCAGAAGCCCTACACTCTAAACGTTCTTTGTTGTGTACTGCCACTAACATGACCCCACATGAACGTATCTTTTCTTTCACAAGGAAAGCCACGACGGGCACAGTGCTGCCTAAATGGATGATGACACCGGGACCTGTTCTCCTCCGGAAGCACTGCAGACCCCACATGTATATAAAGCAGTCCAGAGCTACATTCTAACCTTCCAGGTTTTTCTTGCAGAGAGACAAGACCTCTTAGTGTACATATTAGTTTTTTAAAGCTGTCTTATGCTTGCACCGCTGGTGTGGTTACTGTCAGAATAAAGCTATTAAAGTTAACAGATTGCTTGCAAATCAAAACAAACACACTTCCCTTGACTTCTGTGAAAAAGGATTCATTTTCCCACTGTGTCTGAAATTTTCAGCATTCCCTCGCTATTTTCTCTCTTTTCACTTCTGACATGTTTAATCAAATGAGGTAAATGTTTTCATCAATGAGTAACTTTGCAATGGTCGATCTAGTACAGTGGCTCTCAACCTTTTTTTTCATTCACATACCACCTTGAGTAATCCCTTATGAACCACAGAGTGCCTATATGCCTTTGTGAGTGGAAAGAAAAGGTTTCTAGTGGTTGTTCAAAATGTGAGAGACATCTCAAGTGGAAAGTACATAGAGTGCATCTTATTGTTAGAGACAATATTCTAACGGGCTATATTCCAATTTATTTTTCAAATTCACCCTGAGCCCTGGGGTCGTAGTTTGGCTGCCCATGATTTAGATTTATTGTCGATTGTCACATGTACTGAGATACAGTAAAAAGCTTGGTTTCTGTGTTCTATCCAGGCAGCTTGTAAAAAAAAATCACCACACATCAATGCTATTTTGGATTTTGAAAATTCACAGAAAACTGCAGGGTAAAAGCAAAATAACAAGATTGACTATGACCATGGTCTGGATGGATTTCTCGCATTTTAACATAAGAGGCAAATCAAGTTAATTCACTGAGGCTTCCTGCCATTCCAGAAATTGTTAGGCCATTGTTAGGTGGATGGCATTCTAGCACAAATAGTCGCTCCATGCCATCAGTCATTGTCCTGGCAGTGAGCAGAGGCATGGAGTGACTGCATTCAGAGCTTGCTGTGATGGATAAGTTCCCAGAGCTGCTGTACTGCTCCTCCACTAGAGTTTGTTGCTATCAGCAGACAAATCATTGCTGTCACGTTGCAGTTTATTTCACTGTATTTAGGTCTTGACTTCTTCCAGATATTCTCAGTGAAACTAAGAGTTAAATAAGCGTCCTCACCCAGAGAGTGATGATGATGTTGAGAGTTTATTGCCATAAGTTTAATGTCCAGATGCACTGAAATTCTTGCTTGCAGCAGATACACAGAAGCATAAAATACACTGACAAACATACATACATTAATCTATCATGAGATTTTAAAAAAAGAAAATATACAAGCTCGATAAATATTTACATTTGTAGATCAAAAATAATGTGATATTGTAATGGAGCAGACACATTTTTGGTGGTTTACAAGCAGTGTTATTGTTAGGGTAGTAATGGGGAGGTTATCATAAATTAATATGTCTAAATTAAAAAAAAATAGAGGGTTGTGGAATTGCATCCTGGGAGGTGTTGGTTTTCATGATCTGCAAACAAATGACTTTTACTGGGTGAGGTTTGAGTGCAGGACAGAAGGAGAACTCCCTTCTCCTAATCAAATACTTCCAGATAATCTTCAGCTTCGACTGAAGCCATGAAGATATGGGAACATCTTGGAAAGCTTCACCTGATAGAATTCCCCCCACCCCACCCCCAATATTATTCACACCTTACTTCCAAGCCCATATTCCACAAAAGCTATAATGTGTTGAGCACAGAACCTGTTTGAAGCTCTTGGATTTAAGAGTAACTCAGAAAAGGCCGATGAGGAATGAATTGACATGATCACTCAGAAACTCCCACAGAATGGGTGTTACAGCAAATGGAAAAGAAGCTGCACATATGCAGTGTTCTTTCTAAATTGTAGCCCAGGTGCATTCTTCAGGCCATGTGAAGGATACTTCACCTTGCATTCACTTCTCCAGCTCAGAGATGACTGTGGAAGTGGCCATTTCTCAGAACGAACGTCCTTCCTCTCACTCAAAACACAGCTATGATAGGAAAAAAAGTTATATATTGGAGCAGAACTACTAAATTTAGAGTTTTGAAAATGAAGCTTTTTAAAATCTAATTGAAAAATATTTTGCTCCAACCTAAGAATTAAACTGAGAATGTAAATGGAGCTGGTCAGATTGGTGTAAGGACAGCATGACGTCAGTTATAGACCGCAGAGTCCACCTCACTGACAAAAGGTAAAGGAGGAAAAACCCAACACCCAACCCCAACCAACCAATTTTCCCCTGCAACCGCTGCAATCGTGTCTGCCTGTCCCGCATCGGACTTGTCAGCCACAAACGAGCCTGCAGCTGACGTGGACTTTTTACCCCCTCCATAAATCTTCGTCCGCGAAGCCAAGCCAAAGAAAGAACGTCAGTTATAAATGCTCGATATGGACTGGTTCAGTTTAATTTTTACGCCAGTTATACATCTCACCTCACAAAAGTTACACAGATCAAAAGCAGAAATTTCAGAGATGTGTTTCAGATGTGGGACTGAGACAGGAACTTTTCTACATGCCACAAGGCCATGTGTGAAGTTGAGGCCATTTTGGCAAGAAATCACAGAAAAATTAACCAGAACAACAGGAGCGGCCTTCGCGGGAGACCCGGAGCTGTATTTATTAAGTAATTTCATGGAAATAAGTGACAAATTAACAAAATATCAAATCTCATTTATAAAACTAGCACTGACAGTAGTAAAAAAATATATCGCGATCACTTGGAAGTCTGACTCCCCTCTACTTACAGCATGACAGACTGCGGAAATGAACAGCTCTATACCTATGCAAAAAGAAAGATGCAAAGAATAAATGACACTTTTGTAACGGTATGGCAGCCGAACATTGACCACACAGAGGCCCAGATACAGTAATAAAAAGGGAAAAAAAGGGTTTTCACAGTGATTAATATACATACAAAAACAGTTTCCCTAACTGTACTCTATATATGTTTAAACCATATTTAAGCTCTGACGGTGAATGGATCTGTATGTGTCAAGTGGGGAGGGAGGGAGGGACTGTTTAGTTTTTGATTTGTTTGTTGTGTTTGTAAGAAAATATATTGTATATTTAAAATGTTACTACGTATATTTTTGGAAAAAAAAATCAAAAATAAAATTTTGAAAAAAAGAGAATGTAAACAGTGAGTGAAAACAACTTTCCTTTGCATTCTTCAGGTATTGTTTGCCCTTGTGCAGTAGCTGACATGTTGCCAGATGTCTGCAGTCACTTGCTGATGTTTATTCTTTTTCATGGATGTGATGTGATTTGTGCCGGCTGCTCCCAGTGAAAAGAGGTGAAGCCAGTTGTAGACTCTCTCTGGGTCCAGGACATGGCCATGAATAAATCCATATAATGTGGAAGCTTGCCTAAAGTGCTGCCAGAGGAAGCTTTTGCATTGCCTCTCTGCTTAGATATGATTTTCACTGTGGGAAGGAGAAATGGAGAACTTCCTTCCCTTGCTCAATAGCTTTCTGGAGTCTTCTACTTAAACTGTAAGAATACACGGACAAGATCTCTTCATAATGTTTCATTTGATGGTGTCCGATTGTTAATGCAGAAAGGGGAGGAAAGTTTCTGATATGCCTTGCCAGGGAGGTGGTGGAGGCAGAAATATTAGGGGCATTTAAGAGAGTCTTAGACAGGCACATGAATGAAAGAAAAATAGAGGGTTATAAGATAGGAAGGTGTAGTGTGAATAAAAGCTCTCATGTCTGGAAGGCAAACAAATGCTTTTATTAGTTATAACTGAAGGTAGTGTTACAGAGTATATAGAGTATATCGATATGTTTTTGGGAGATAAATTGGGAAAGGTTTGTTAGAGTAGGTCATGTACAAACACTTTAAAACAGATCTTATTTGAAACACTGGAGCTCTGCCCCATGCTAGACATATCAGCTCCACAGCTTTTGCAAGAGTTTTGAAGAGTGCTTAAAAGGCTTCACTAATGGATTACAAAAGGCAACAGATGAAAGAGCATGTCAGAGTCACATATTGTCTGGAGGAGAGCTTGCTGTTGTAAGAAGGTCATGTGGTTTTACAAGCAGAGAGAGTAAAACAGGCTTTCTCTCAGAGAGAGAGAGACACACACGCACAAATCACTTGTACAGTGTTTCAGCCAGCTGGGACTGAAACAAGACAAGCTGGCAAGCCCATTTGGAAGAATGCCTGGTCAAAGCCCTTGTGGTTCATGGAAGGGGAGAGGATTGACTGTCTAATGTTTCACTTGGAATAAGGGAAACAAAAAGGAACACTGTGGTGACCTGAAAGAAAGAGGCTATCATCTGGAGAACCCTGAAGGGGCAAGTTTTATCAGAAAGACACTGGAGTGGCTGATGGAAGTACATCAGTTGTGGATGTCCTGGAACAACAAATCTCTCTCTGAAAACTGACAAGAACATTCCTGAGTGGTAACCATTTACCTTTCAAGCACCAAAGCCTGGTGAACTTATTAAATGTTAAATTCTGTGCACAGTATAAGAATTGCCTGCAACCAGTGAACTTTGAGGAATGGGAAATGATATTGGGCTGTGAATCAAAGAACTTGTCTGAACTTACACACACATTACATACATGTGTGCTTAGAATTAGAAGGGGGTTAAGTTAGGTTAAGTAAGTCAATAGAGTTAAGTTAAAGTGTGATTCTATTTTCATGTTTAAAGATAATTAAAAGCAAATTTTGTTTAAGTGGCCATTTGTCTTGGCGATTATCTATTGCTGCTGGGTTTTGGGGTCCTCTGGGCTTGTAACAGTAGGGTCTTACATTGGTCTTCATAAGGGCTCAGGGTTTAGGTAGGAAACCAGGGTTATATATGGGTAGATGGGGACCATCAGTATAAACACACTACCAGTGAATCTCAGTTCACTGCAGAATGGTTTAGTAATTTTTCTTTTGGTAGAAATATATAGATTGGCACAACACCAAGGGTAGAAGGGCTTATACTGTACTGTAATGCTCTGTAGTTAATCTAAACCTCTAATAGTTCCTTCTCATTTAGTGATCCAAACATAAATAAGCTCAAGTGTCTGTGACAATGTGTCCATGGCCATAAAAAAAATAGAGACTGCAATCATTATGTCTTCTGCCAGCAACATTTCAGGTCTAGCATGAAGCCATATTTGCTCTTTGTTTGTTGAACTATCTATGAGTTGTGGGCCTAAATGTCCAAGTTGGTTTCAGCCAATCAATGATCAATCTTGTGGTGAGGTCAGAATGGAAATGTTACCTGAGGTAAGATAAAGATTGAACTGAAATTTATTATTAATGGGCAAGAGAGTTCATGGCGCAATCTGGTATTCCCAACATGGAGTGAGGTTTGCAAGAAGTACATTTTGGAAAGTTCCCAGAATAAGTCATACAATATTTTTAACTGAAATCGATGAGCTGAAGGGAACAGTGAATATAGTGAATGTGCAAAATGTAATTTTATGTTGTTGGAGGCCACACAAAGGGTTGTCTTATCAAAAGAGATGCGATAGTGAAAGAGGTTACCTGAGTTTACTGCACAAAGTGTAGCAACTTTAAATTAAATATTATATATACCCAATAAAAAAAAACTCTCAAGTTTTAAAAGCAATAAAATTGGCGTCTGCCTTCCTTTTATTCTCTTCTCCAACCACTTTTAATGGTCCCCTAACAGTTTACCCTTCACTTCCCCTGTTGGTTTCCTATTTGCTTTCCCATAAGCACATTATTGCAACTCCTCATTCTGATCTGCGCATATTATTACCGACCGCATCCGGCTGCACATTAACAATGGCGGCCAGCTTCCACAATCACATTATTTGTTGCGCACATAACTCCGAATGAATAATCTTGGCGCCAGGCCCAGGTATGTACGCGACCGCGACAGCACCCACTTAGCCTCTGAGTCATGCGATGAGACAACTGATTGGAGCTGTGCTGCTACAAAATGGCCTGGTGGGCGGACAGTCTGGCCCAATTTAGTCTGGTATTGCCAGACAGGCATTGGAGGACCTGACAGGCAGGAGCTCAGTTGTCTCTCTGGTGTTGGCAGAGCAAAAGCAAATAGAGCATCAATGTACGGTGGCTTTAAATGATCAATGGAAACAGAATCAGCATTCTCATTCTGCAGTATCATAAAATATTTAGGATGTCATTTTATGAATTCCGAGGGGCCACTGTGTACCAGTTGAAGTGGCCAGCAAACCATGTCATGATGCATGAACACGTGTTCAGTGTTGTACATCATTCAGTACATAAGCCGCAGTTGACGAACGTTGGGTAGCTTGGTTTTAATGCCCTCATACTCTCTCAAAGACGGTGGGTATAACTCAATGGTTCATACAGTGAGATTCCAATGCATGGTTCAACGATTTCACTAGGTAGATTTTGTGTGGTCCATTCTCCAATCCTGCAGTCAAACACCCAATGTCTTTTTTAACAGTCCGCATGCAAAGGAGAACCACGGGCAAATGCTCGCTCCAGAGAGAGAGCCTGTCAATGCAGCTTTCAAGGAATCTTATTGGTCATTTACATCTCGATTAATCAGAACAGCTTCCACCTCTCAAACAATGCCCTCTGGGAGAATGTAACAAAAGTAAACCAAATTTAGTGCAAAAACACTTTTTTTGCCTAGTCCCCGTGACCTGCACCCACATAATAGTTCTCCATACCTCTCCCATCCATGTACCAATGCAAATTATTTTTTAATGTTAAAATTGAGCCCACATTCACTACTTTAGCTGGCAACTCATTCCACACTCCCACCACTTACTGTGTGAAGAAGTTCCTCCTCATGTTCCCTCTAAACCTTTCCCCTTTCATTCTCAACCCATGTCCTCTGGTTTGTATCTTATCTATCCTCAGTGGAAAAAAGACTATGTACATTTACTCTATCTATCCCCCTCATAATTTCAAATCTCCCATCATTCTTCTATTCTCCATGGAATAAAGTTCTAACCTGTTTAACCTTTCCCTGTAACTCTGTCGCTGAAGTCCAGGCAACATTCTTGTAAATTTTCTCTGTACTATTTCTATCTTATTGATATTTTCCTGTAGTTAGATGACCAAAACTGCACACAATACTCCAAATTTGGCCTCACCAATGTATTATCCTCGAAAAACTCTAGAAAATTAGTTAAACACAATCTACCACGCACAAAGCCGTATTGACTATCTCTAATCTGTTTCTGGCTATCCAAATAATTGTATATCTGATCTCTTAGAACACCTTCCATACCAGCCTATAATTTCTAGGTTTACTTTTGGAGTCTTTTTTAAACAATGGAATAACACGAGCTACCCTCGAATCCTCTAGCACTACACCCATGGTTCAGGATATTTTAAATATTTCTGGCAAAGCCTCTGCAATTTCTACACTAGCCTTCCTCAAGTTCCGAGGGAATATTTTGTCAGACTCTGGAGATTTATCCACCTTTATTTGCTTAAAATAGGCAAGCACTTTCCCCTCTTTAATCTTATAGGTTCATGACCTTGTGGTGGTACACCACTGGCCTACTGCAGGGGGAAACCTCTGTACCTGCAGGAGTGTAAGGGGACAGGACAGTACCTGGGCGGCTGTCAATCAGTCAGCTTGAAGGGATCAAGCCCCACCCGGTCGGGTGTCAATCACCCTCTGGGATATAAGCCTGCGCCGGCCTCCCGAAGCTCACTCAAAATTACTGCAGCTACAGCCAGCCTGGCTCTGTGGAAGTCTTTGTGGATTAAAGCCTGTTGTACAGTCTTTACCTTGTGTGTGTCTGATTCTGGCTAACAGTGCACCAAAGACCTCACTGATAGTTTTGCTTCCTTCACATGACTGCACATTTCCTGACTGAAAGCTGATGAAAAATAAATTAAGATCTCCCCCATCTCTTTTGGCTCCATACAAAGCAACCACTCTGATCTTCAAGGGGACCAATTTTGTCCCTTACTGTCCTTTTGCTCTTAATATACCAATGGAAACTCTTGGGATTTTCTTTCACATTGTCTGCTAAAGCAACCTCATGTCTTCTTTTAGCCTTCCTGATTTCTTTCTTGAGGTTTACCTTGCATTTTTTATACTCCTCAAGTACCTCATTTGGTCCAAGTTACCTAGACCAGATATACACCTGTTATCTTCCAAACCAGACCCACAATATCTCTCAAAAACCAAGGTTCCCCATGCCTGATAATCATGCCATTAATCCTGACAGTAACATACAAATTCTGTACTTTCAAAATTTCACCTTACCTTACACATCCTCCAGTTACCTCACACAACCTTGCCTGAAAACAATTTATCCCAATGCACGCATTCTAAATCCTTTCTCATTTCAGGAAAATTGGTCTTTCTTCAATTTACAATCTCAGCCCAGTGCCCAGACCTATCCTTCTCCATAATTAACTTAAAATTAATGGCATTATGATCACTGGACCCAAAATGTTCCCCTACACATACTTCTGTCACCTGTCCCGTCTTATTCTCTAATAGGAGATCCAGTATTGCACTCTCTCTAGTTAGTACCTTTATATATTGATTTAGAAAAATGTTCCTGAATGCATTTGACAAACTCCAAGCCATCCAGTCCTTTTACAGTATGGGGGTCCCAGTCAATATGTGGAAAATTAAAATCTTCTACTATCACAAGCTTATATTTCCTACAGCTGACTGCTATCTCTCTATTGATTTGCTTCTACAATTCTCGCTGACTATTGGAGTAGTCTATAATACCTCTCCATGAGTATGGTCATACCTTTCCCGTTCCTCAGCTCCACCCATGTAGCCATAGTAGATGAGCGCTGTGCTCTGCCCTGCCTGAGCACAGCTGTGATATTTTCCATGTCGAGCAATACCGCTCCTCTCCCTTTCTGTTCTATCTTGTCTACAGCAATGGAAGCCCAGAACATTGAGCTGCCAGTCCTGCATCTCCTACCAATTTTCACTAATGGTCGCAATGTCATAATTCCACGAGTCAATCCATGCCCTAAGCTCATCTGCCTCTCCTACAATGCTCTTTGCATTGAAATAGATGACCTGAGAACATGTCCACCATTTACAACTCATTGACTTCTAATGGTGCATGCAATTTTCACATCATCTTTTCACTCCTCCACTCTTCTATCTGCTTTGACACTGGTTACCACACCCCTGAAAATCTAGTTTAAACCAGAGCAGCCTTCCCTCAAAGGTATTAATCCCCTTCAGGTTCAGATGCAACCCGAACCGTCAGATCAGGTTCCCCTTTCCCTGGAAGGGAGCCCAATGCTCCAGACACCTGAAGCCCTCCCTCCTGCACCAAGTCTTTAGCCATGTGTTAAGCTGCATTATCCTCTATTTCTAACCTCACTTGCACGTGGCATGGGTAGCAATCCTGAGATCACTTCCCTGGAGTCCTGTCCTTTAACCTTGTACCTGAACTCACCTTGCAGGACCTCCTCACCCTTCATACCCATGTCATTGGTCCCTATTTGGACCATGACATCTTGCTGCTCACCCTCTGCCCTGAGAATGCTGTGAACTCAATCTGAGATATTTCGGACACTGGTACCAGGGAGGCAGCATACCATCCAGGATATTCAATCTCTCCCACAAAACCTCTCATCTGTCCCCCTAACTATGGAATCCCCCATCACTTCAGCTCACCTCTTCTCCTCCCTTCCCTTCTTAGCTACAGAATCACACTCCATGCCAGAGACCTGATCCCTGTAGCTTGACCCTGGTAGGTCGTTTCCCCCCACAGTATCCAAAATTGTATCCTTGTTATTGAGGAGAATGGCCACTGGCATACACTGAACTGCTTGCCTGTTCCCTTTCCCTCCCCTGACTATCACCCATCTGCCCTCCTCCTGCCTCCTAGGTGTGATAATGTCTCTGTAACTCCTGTCTGTCACCCTTCTACTTCTTGGATGATCTGGAATTTATCCAACTCCAGCTCCAATTCCTTAACTCGGCTTGTCAGGAGATGAACTCCTCACAGATGAATTCGTCAGGGATCCTACTGGCTTCCCTGATGACCCACATTCTGCAAAAGAAGTATTCCCCTGCCTTGGCTGACATTCCCACTGTTTATGACGAGAGAAAAAATAATTATATTGAAAACCTGTCTTACTTCTCAAACCAACAATAACAGAAGATGCAATACAAAATGGTTAAATGTTAACTCTATATTTATTAATGACTATTAACAATATAAAGTCCTAACACAACCCCACTATAAGTACCTGTAGCAAATATATTTATAAACAGTGTGAATGTGAAAAACCGAGACCATTACAGTCGATGTCCAATGTTCAAAAAGGAAAAATCCCCCAAAACCCCAGGTCAGTCAGTTAAGTAAGTCAGTCCAACATACACAGTCCACAGAATTCAATCTCCAAGTTCAACGCCCAAGTTCAGTTCTTTAACTGATAACAAAGGACGTCGTATTGAAGAGGATGGTCTGAGAAATGACTGACGTTGTGTTGCAGTAAACTTATGAATCCTCACTTATGAAGCATGTCCATTTCACACAGCTCTCCAGCTGCCCTCTGCTGCTCCAACTGCTGCCCTCTGCTTCACAGCTGGATTCTCCCTTTGTTCTGGAAAGTTCCAAGCAATTGGTGAATTAGGACCCAGCTGTACCACAAGTTGCACTGAGTTCTTAGCAGAAATCCATCCTTTATAATGACAGTCCACAGTTCAAAAGGTCAGTCCATGGACCACAATGCCTGCCCTTAACTGTGCCTACCTGCTAAATTCTTTAGTTCCTTTCTTACTTCAACTCCCACTATCCCTTGCCTCTTACCTGTTCGTGTAGCAGCCTGTTAAGTCAAAGCCTTACCACTCTGACTCAGCCTGCTCTGACGATGACTGCTCCACCAGAAGATGTTGTCAACCAACAGGATGACCATTTGTAGTGATTGCAATTTAAATATAATTTCCTCAATGAAGAAAGCACTCATGAGTTTTAACAGCAATAAAATTGGCATCTGCCTTCCTTTCATTCTCTCCTCCAATCGAGGAGGGGCGGGAGGGTACCACCACAGTCACCACTGCCACTGCTGCCTGGAGCAACAATGTGCCATAGCAATCCCATAAGGTGCCGGAGCGGCCCCATGAGGAGTCGGAGCGGCCCCATGAGTTGCTGGAGCGGCCCCATGAAGAGCCAGAGAAGAAATCCTCTGAGCTCCGGCAGCTGTGCACCCCCTGTTGTGGTTGCAGGTACAATTGTTAAAGGGCATTTAGGCAGGTACATTGTCAGGAAAGGTTTGGAGTTCAAGGACAGAAAGCAGGGAAATGGTAGACAGGGTGGTTGACATGGGCAATATGACCAGTTTCTGTGCTGTAAAATTCCAATAATTTGTTTTTCGATAATATTTTGAGTCCTGGAATTAATTATCAGTTGAAACAAACCAGGGTGCCTTGGGTGAAGTAATTTTATTTGTTTGAATTTATGTGCTGTAACGGGTGGCACAGTTGGCACAGTGCCTTTACAGTGCTAGAGAAAGGGATGAGAATTTGAATCCTGCACTCTCTGCAAGGAGTTTGTAAGTTCTCCCTATGTTTGCCTGGGTTTTCCCCAGGGGGTCCAGTTTCCTGCCCCCATTTGAAATATACCGGGAGTGTAGGTTAATTGGATGTAAAATTGGATGGCACAGACTCGTGGGCCAAAAGGGCCTGTTACCATACTGTACATCTAAATTTAAAATTGCTCCATATTCCAGCATCTGCAATTTCTTGTATATCTTTATAAATTTTACAATCGAGGAACTACAAATACTGTAAACCTGATATAAATAAAGATAAAATGCAAGAAACATTCTTCAGAGAATGTCTTTGATTGGGTGAGCACAAGGTTGCTGTGGGGATAAGTTGTAGATGTAATCCAGTTTACTGGTTGATTAAGCAGTTAAAGTATGATAATATAAATAATGTAAAAAGTTCAAAGTTCAGATTTGTTGTCATCACATGACATCACATGTAAACCTGAGATTTTTTTGTGTGAGCCAGGCAGAATTTGTATTTGAAAAGATGTACTGTAGAATATGCTCAGCAGTTAGGCTGTCCTAATGGCAAGAGAATTCCATCTTTATTGGTCCTGGTGTTCTCTCTCTCTCTCTCTCTCTCTCTCTCTCTCTCTCTCTCTCTCTCTCTCTCTCTCTCTCTCTCTCTCTCTCTCTTCATTCACATTGCCTGACCTACAGTGAGGACTTGTCAACCTAGACCTCACCCCATCACAAGCTTCCTTTTGTTTACTCCATTCCTCCCTTATCTTCTCTGCAACATAATATTTACTTTTTAAAATTATATTCTCCATCTTTGACCTGAAATGTTGACTTTGTTTCTCTTTCCACATTTACCATCTGAATGGCTGAATTTTTCCAGTAGTTTCTGCTCTGAATTTAATATATTGGAGAGATTGGACACAGACCGAGAGATCACTTTGTTTAACACCCCGACTCTGTCCATCACAATACTGGGGATCTCCCAGTGACAACTCATTTCAATTCCTTGCCTCATTTCCATGCTGACATGTCTGTCCATAGTCTTATGAACTGCCAGACTGAGACCACTGCAAAATGGAGGAACAAACCTCATATTCAATCTGGATAACCTCCAGTTTCTGTTACCACTCCCATCTATCCCTCTTACTCCTTTCCTCTAGCTATGTCTCCCTTTCTTTCCCTCTTTCTCTTTTCATTCACATAGATATTGTCTCCCCAATCAATTCTCATTTTTCCTCTCCTGTCCGCCATTCCATGTCCAATGAACTTTTGCCTATTGGTCTCCGCTCCTCCCCTTTTCTTTCCTTTTCCTCAGCCCTTAATTTGCAGGCAGTTGCCTGCTTTTTACTGTGACAGAGCACTTAGAGGTGGTTTGGGAGGAATTGTTAGAGCAGCTTGCACACACACATTTTAAAACACAGAATATTTGCAGGACTTTTGCAGAATGCTTTTTTTGCAAGAAGCAACAAAGTATCGACAGCAGCTTGCCTGGGAGAGCATGTGATCTTTGCAGGCAGAGGAGAACTGTTTTGCTCTCAGAGAGGGAGAGTGTGAAACAGAGGAGTCACAGAAATTATTTCCAGAAGGACAAAGTTGGCAAACTTTGGAAGGCTGCCTGGTCAAAGGAGAAGGCTGGCGATCTGAAAGGTGACCTGAAAGAAAGAGGATCATCTGGAGAACCCTGAAGGAGGCAAGTTTCGTCAGCAAGGCTGATTGAGAAGGAATTAGTTGCGGATGTCCTGGAAAAGGAATCTCTCTCTGAAAACCAGCAAGAACCCTCCTGAGGGGTAACCAAAGCACCAAAGACTGGTGAACTTTGTTAATGCTAACTTCTGTTCACAGTACAAGAATTGCCTGCAACCAGTGAGATTGGACTGAGATCCAAAGTACTTTTCCAATCTTAAATATACATTACACACACCTGCGCTTAGTATTAGAAGAGGGGATTAAGTAGTTAGGTAGGTTAAGTAATAAGTTAAAGTTTAATTCTGTTTTCTTGTTCAATTATAATTAAAAACTACTTTTGCTTAAGTAACCCTGTGTTGTGGTGCACATCTATTGCGGCTCTGGACTCCGTAACATTGCTCAAACCTTGAAGAGGGGCTCAGACCTGAAATATCAGTTCTATATCTTAACCAATAGATGCTTCAAGACCTGATATTTTTGTTGATACTAAATCACAGCTCTGCAGAATTTTGTGTTTCACTGAACTTGATGGTGTTTTATTTTTACGGAATAACAGAAAAGGTGAGGTTGGGAAATGAGGTACCCAAGATTTCTCAAGCTACCATATAATAGAATGATCATCAAGATTGAAGACCACGGAACAGATGCTTGCAGAGAAAATTGGCTTCTCAGAGATTAGTGGTAAAAGATTGCTTTCAAATAGGATAACAGTGTACATTTCATTTCACCATTAATATATGGCATAGAGGAGAAATTGTTAATGTTATCCTCCTGTGAGGAGGATAACAGATTTCAAAACACTTTGTAGACAAATTAAAGGAATGAACAGAGAGACGGCAGACAAAATTTAATGTCAAATATTATATTTTGGTTGGAAAAATAAGAATAAACAATAAAAACTAGAGGTCAAAATTCTGAAAAGGTTAACAAGAATAGAATAGAATTAGGTTACATGGACAACATTCATTGACTGTGTCAGGGCAGGCTGCAAATGTTGCTGATAAGGCATGCAGGATCCTGGGCTTGAAAATGGAGATGCAGGGTCCAATATCAGGACCATCAGGGATGCACCGGAATAAAGCACTGTCTGTTCCCCAGTTCTGGGCTTCAGTAAAGATGTAACTTTTTTCGGAGAAACAAAAGAGATAACCATTATTTTGGATAACTTTTGGACATGTGACTAGTTTGCAAAAACTGGTTTTGTTCTGAGGATAGATGACATTGCTAAGATACTGCATCTGTTGGAGTTTATTTTAAAAAAAATGAAGGATATAGATTAATCAGATAGATTACAATGGTTCCTATTAGCAATGGGGTTACAGACTAGAGTAAAGGTGATCTTCAAATGAGCAAAAGTCGTTTCCACTTGGTGAGGAGTTAGGGTCTGGAACTCACTCCCACCAAGAGTATTGGAGGTGCGCTCAATTGTAGCCCTGGATAAAGTAACCTGCCTGCTGCAAGATCTCAGCATGTTGAGAGCAGCATCAGTGGGAGACAATGAACGGTCAACATTTTGGTTTGGAAACGTTGACCATTCTTTTATCCCAACTGACGTTGCTCGACCTGCTGAGTTCTATCAGCATATTGATTTCTGCTCCAGATTCCAACGTCTGTAGTCTCTTGTGTTTTTGCAATTGTACCCATTTTGAGAGTGGCATAAATATCGAAAAGAAACTAAGTGCAAAGTCTGGGGAGAGAGTGGGATGACTGGGACTCGTTCATTTGTTCTTTCATGAACTGGTACAGTTTGATATGCTGATACCCTCTTGTGCCGTGATCAGGATTTCTGTGCTTCTTCATGCAACACAGTAAATGCATGAAGAATAGATGTGTTTTGTTTTGCTATTGCAGTCAATGGGGTGATGATCGGAGAGATGGAGGTGGAGAGGGGCAGTACTCTAAAGTCCCTGGGAGTCTACATTTCAGGAGATCTTACTTGGACCCAGCACATCAAAGCCACCATGAAGAAGGAACACTAACTACCTACTTTCTGAGAAGTCTGATGAGATTTGCAAGTATTGAAACGCTCTAGTGTACTGTGGAAAGTATTCGGACTGGTTTCATCACAGCCTGGTTTGGAAGTTCAAGTGCCCAGGAATGCAAAATTAATTAATTAACTAAACTATAGTTAATTAATTATAATTTAGTTAATTATAATTTTTTTACATCAGTTATATTTAACCCCTGAAAAACTAGAGATATGGTTTTAATGAGTCTGATTTGTGTTTTCAATGCGGGAATCAGATAGGTACTTTTGTGCATTAAACCTTTTTGGGAGAAAGTTATTAAATTTTTGTGAGAGATTTGTTTCAAACAAAATTATATGTGGATCCATGGATGTGTTTATTGGGTTACATGAATCCAATTAGAGCACATTTGGAAAAACCTCAAATTGTATTTATTCGATTGGGTTTGGCGCTGGCTAGAAAATGTATAGCTGTAACCTGGAAAAATGATGTTGAGTTAAACATACAAAAGTGGCACAAAGAAATTCAATCATATTTGTATTTAGAGAAGATAATGTATAATTTATGAAATAATTACTCTTTTTTTGTTAAAATGTGGACTTTGTATTTGGAATGTATGGATTTAGATGTAAAGTAGATGCTTTATTTGTTTTTTTAAGATGTAGATTGACATATCGGAACTTCACCTATTTTAATTTTGTATAAATTTTTTTAGATAGAAGCTCTCAGGGTGGAGGGGTTGTAAGGGGTGGGATGGTTGGGAGGGGGTTATAGAGGGTAGATTTAGTTTTATTATGTGTTTTATGTTTTTACTTTGTAAAACTTTAAATAATTTTTTCAAAACTAAAGGAAGGCAACCAATATCATTAAGGGACCCCCCCCCAATCAACCTGATCATAACCTCTTCTCTTCTCACTGATCCCTTCAGGAAAAAAATACAGAATCCTAAAGACCAGCTCCTCTTGGTTCAAGAACAGTTTCGTTCCGACAGCTATCAGGCTCTTGAATCTCCCCTTATTGTACTAATCATAAACGACTCCAGAACCACAAAAAGGACTGTCTGCCCTAGGTAACATCGCATTCTTTTGGCATCATGGTAACTGTAAATAGTTATCTATGCATCTTTTGTATTTATTATCATTTTTTAAGTTATCTGTTTGACTACATCAAGTAAGAATTTCAGCACATTTGCGCATTATATAACGTTGATGATAATAAATTAATTATTGTAATATTCCCCTTCCTAACCGTATATCTCCCCAAATGATTTTTTTTAAATTTCAAAGTTGTGTACATTTCTTTAGCTTTCTCTGGTAACCCATTCCAGGATAGGATTACCATTTGAGCCCTTTCTTGTAACTCTCCCTTTCAACTTCAACCTATGCCTGAGTCCTCATCTTTGGGGAAAAGACTTTATCCATGCTCTTCACCCCTCATTGTTTTCTGCTCCAGGCAATAAAAACCCAGCATATCTTTCCTCCTTCTGTAACTCAAGCCATCAAGTCCTAATAACTTCCTGGTGAATCTCTTCTGACATGTGTTAAGAGTCCAGAGGACCCCAAAGCCCAGCGGCAATAGATATGCACCACGACTGAGGGTTACTTAAACAAAATTTGCTTTTACTGATCTTTGAACATGAAAGTACAATCAAACTTTAATTTATCTCTATTGATTTACTTAACTCCTCTCTAATTCTAAGCACACGTGTGTGGAATATATATATATATATATATATATATAAGTTTAGAAAAGTTCTTTGGTTCACAGTCCAATCTCACTGGTTGCAGGCAATTCCTGTATTGTGCACAGAAGCTAACATTGATAAAGTTCACCAGGCTTTGGTGCTTAACAGGTAAATGGTTACCACTCAGATGGGTTCTTGTTGGTCTTTAGGGGGAAAGTTTATCTTGTTTCAGGTCACCACAGAGTTCCTTTCTGTTTCTCCTATTCCAAGGGAAACATTGTAGAGCCAGTCCTCTCCTTTGACCAGGCCGTCTTCCAAAGCTTGCCAGCTTGTCCCTCTGGAACTGATATCTGTATCTCTCTCCCCTCTCTCTCTTTCTCACACTCCCTCCTCTCTGAGATCAAAGCCTGCTTTTTTCTCTGCTGCAAGCAGCAGAGAGGAGAGGAGAGGAGAGGAGAGAAAAGGAGAGAGGAGAAGGACAGAAAAGAAAAGAATCCGGGGCAGGTAAGAGACTTTTTTAAAAGTCTCTTACCAGGGTCTGCGGGGAGGAGTCGGCGTCGGAGGCGGCCATTGGTCGAGCGAGCGTACAGGAGAGTGTGACGGGAAGGTAAGGTCTTTTTAAAGACTCTTACTGAGGACAGAGCCTAGCAGTAGGGAGAGGAGAGGAGAGGAGAGGAGAGGAGAGGAGAGGAGAGGAGAGAAAAGGAGAGAGGAGAAGGACAGAAAAGAAAAGAGTCCGGGGCAGGTAAGAAAACTTTTTTAAAAGTCTCTTGCCAGGGTCTGCGGGGAGGAGTCGGCGTTGAAGGCGGCCATTGGTCGAGCGAGCGTACAGGAGAGTGTGATGGGAAGGTAAGGTCTTTTTAAAGACTCTTACTGGGGACAGAGCCTAGCAGTTAGGGAGAGGAGAGGAGAGGAGAGGAGAGGAGAGAGGAGAAGGACAGAAAAGAAAAGAGTCCGGGGCAGGTAAGAAAACTTTTAAAAAAGTCTTCTTACCAGGGTCTGCGGGGAGGAGTCGGCGTCGAAGGCGGCCATTGGTCGAGCGAGCGTACAGGAGAGTGTGACGGGAAAGTAAGGTCTTTTTAAAGACTGTTACTGGGGACAGAGCCTAGCAGTAGGGAGAGGAGAGGAGAGGAGAGGAGAGGAGAGAAAAGGAGAGAGGAGAAGGACAGAAAAGAAAAGAGTCCGGGGCAGGTAAGAAAACTTTTTAAAAAGTCTCTTACCAGGGTCTGTGGGGAGGAGTTGGCGTCGGAGGCGGCCATTGGTCGAGCGAGCGTACAGGAGAGTGTGTAGGGGTTAATTGGTAAAAGGCCAATAAATAAGAGGGACAGCGAGCGGCCCAGCGAGTGAGTGGCCCAGCGAGTGAGTGGCCCAGTGAAGGAGTGGGACTTCCAGGCTTTGGCTCATCAGGCTTCGGCGAAAGCAGGCGGAGAGAAAGCTAAGAAAGTCTTTATTACTACTTCATTGGGGTAAGGGATGAGTGTTAAGACTGTGTGTTGTCGGGAGTGCCGGATGTGGGAGGTCCTGGAGTCTTCCAGACTCCCGGATGTCCATATCTGCACTAGGTGTGTCGAGCTGCAGATTGTCAGGGACCGTGTTAGGGAACTAGAGCTGCAGCTCGATGACCTCAGGCTGGTTAGGGAAACAGAGGTAGTTATAGACAGGAGTTACAGCCAGGTGGTCACGCCAGGGCCACGGGAGGAGGAAAGGTGGGTAACTGTTAGGAGAGGGACAAAAGAACGTAAGGTGCAAGAGACGAGCCCTGTGAATGTAACCCTCAACAATAAGTACGCCTCTTTGAGCACTGTTGAGGGGGACATCAGGGTTGGGGGGAGTGATAGTGGCTGTGCCTCCAGCACGAGGTCGGCCCCTGTAGCTCAGAAAGGGAGGGAAAGGAAGAGGAGGGCAATTGTGGTAGGAGACTACATAGTTAAGAGGACGGATAGGGGATTCTGCGGGCGCAGCAAGGAGAACCGGATGGTGGTTTGCCTCCCTGGTGCCAGGGTCCGGGATGTTGCTGCTCGTGTCCCGGATATCCTAAAGTGGGAGGGACAGGAGCCAGAGGTCGTGGTACATGTCGGTACCAATGACATAGGGAGAAATAGAGAAGAGGTCCTAAAAAGTGAGTACAGGCAGTTAGGTAGGGAGTTAAAAAGAAGGACCGCAAAGGGGGTAATCTCTGGATTACTCCCTGTGCCACGTGACAGTGTGAATAGAAATAGAATGAGGTGGAGGATTAACACGTGGCTGAAGGGGTGGAGTAAGGGGCAGGGTTTTAAGTTTCTGGATAACTGGGACCTTTTTTGGGGGAGATGTGACCTGTACAGTAAGGACGGGTTACACTTAAATCCCAGGGGGACCAGAATCCTGGCAGAGGTATTTGCTAGGGCTACTCAGGATCCTTTAAACTAGAATGGTTGGGGGGAGGGAACAAAATAGTACAGAGCAGTAAGGAGAAGGTTAGAATGCAAACAAAGAAAGTTTGTAGTAAGTATTTGAATATGGATGGGCAGGTGATAGAGAAGGGAAATGCTCTGGAAGAAGATGAAGGGCAATTGGCAGGAAAAGTAAATAATGTTGTTCTTAAAGATGAGGGAAAACAGGGATTAAAAATTGGGAAATCCCTGAAATTCATATATTTTAATGCCAGGAGTATTGTAAAAAAGGTGGATGAGCTGAAGGTGTGGATTGATACTTGGAAGTATGATGTGGTAGCGATTAGTGAGACATGGTTGCAGGAGGGATGTGATTGGCAACTGAATATCCCTGGGTTTCGTTGTTTTAGGTGTGATAGAGTCGGAGGGGCAAGAGGAGGTTGGGTTGCATTGCTTGTCAGGGAAAACATTACAGCGGTGCCTAGGAAGGATAGATTAGAGGGCACATCCACGGAGGCTATTTGGGTGGAACTGAGGAGTAGGAAAGGAGAGGTTACACTTGTAGGGGTGTATTATAGACCACCCGGAGGGGACCGAGACCTAGAGGAGCAAATCTGTAGGGAGATAGTAGATATTTGTGATAAGCACAGGGTTGTAATTATGGGAGATTTTAATTTTCCACATATAGATTGGGAAACACATTCTGTGAAAGGACTGGATGGGTTAGAGTTTGTGAAATGTGTGCAAGATAGGTTTTTACAACAATATGTAGAGGTGCCGACCAGAGAAGGAGCAGTGTTAGATCTACTGTTGGCAAATGGGATGGGTCAAGTGACGGAGGTTAGTGTTGGCGAGCACTTCGGGTCCAGTGATCATAATGCCATCAGCTTCAATGTCATTATGGAAAGAGAGAAATCAGGGCCAAGGATTGAGGTTTTTGATTGGGGAAAAGCTAGATTTGAAGAGATGCGAAAGGACTTGCAGGGTGTGCATTGGGACAATTTGTTTTATGGGCAGGATGTAGTAGAGAGATGGAAGTCTTTTAAAGATCAGATTTTGAGAGTGCAAAAGCTTTATGTTCCTGTTAGGTTAAAAGGAGGGGCAAAAGGTTTGAGAGAGCCGTGGTTTTCAAGGAATATTGGAAACTTGGTTCGAAGAAAAAGGGAGGCGTACATTAGATATAAGAAGCATGGAGTTAAGGAGATGTTTGAAAGATACATTGAATGTAAGAGGAATCTTAAGAGAGGAATTAGGAAAGCTAAAAGAATGTACGAGGAAACTATGGCAAGCAGGGTGAAAACTAATCCAAAAGAGTTCTACAAATATGTTAATGGTAAGAGGAAAGCTAGAGACAAAATTGGTCCCTTAGAAAATCAGAGCGGAAAACTGTGTGGAGCCTAGAGAAATGGGGGAGATATTGAACAGTTTCTTTTCTTCGGTATTCACTAAGGAGAAGGATATTGGGAGATGTGAGATAAAAAAAGCAAATTGGGTAAATATGGGGAATATAGAGATTACAAAAGGTGTAGTTTTAAGGCTTTTGAAGAATATAAAGGTGGATAAGTCTCCGGGACCAGACGGGATCTTCCCTAGGACATTGAGAGAAGTGAAGGAGGAAATAGCAGAGGCTCTAGCGGTAATTTTCCAAATGTCATTAGATATGGGGATAGTGCCGGAGGATTGGTGCATTGCGCATGTGGTTCCGTTATTTAAAAAGGGTTCAAGGAGGAAGCCTGGCAACTATCGGCCTGTAAGTTTGACGTCTGTGGTAGGTAAATTAATGGAGAAAATTCTTAGAGATAGTACTTATAAACATCTGCATAGACAGGGTCTGATCAGGAGCACTCAACATGGATTTGTGGGAGGTAGGTCATGTTTGACCAATCTGATTGAATTTTTTGAAGAGGTGACTAGGAATGTGGATAAGGGTAGCGCAGTGGATGTTGTCTATATGGACTTCAGTAAGGCCTTCAATAAGGTACCACATGGAAGGTTAGTTAGGAAGGTGCAGTCTTTAGGTATAAATTTTAAGATAGTCAAATGGATTGAACATTGGCTGAAAGGGAGAGGCCAGAGAGTGGTAGTGGATAATTGTCTGTCAGGTTGGAGGCCGGTGACCAGTGGTGTGCCTCAAGGATCTGTATTGGGCCCATTGTTGTTCGTTATATACATTAATGATCTAGATGATGGGGTGGTAAATTGGATTAGTAAATATGCAGACGATACTAAGATAGGTGGAATAGTGGATAATGAAGAAGGTTTTCAAGGATTGCAGAGGGATTTGGGCTGCTTAGAAAAGTGGGCTGAAAAATGGCAGATGGAATTTAATGCTGATAAGTGTGAGGTGCTTCATTTTGGTAAGAAGAATCAGAATAGGACATACGTGGTAAATGGGAGAGCATTGAGGAATACAGAAGAGCAGAAAGATTTAGGAGTAACGGTACATCGTTCCCTGAAGGTAGAAACTCACGTGAATAGGGTGGTGAAGAAGGCTTTTAGTATGCTGGCCTTTATTAATCATTGCATGGAATATAGGAGTTGGGAGGTGATGTTGAGACTGTATAAGACGTTGGTGCGGCCTAATTTGGAGTTCTGTGTGCAGTTCTGGTCGCCTAATTATAGGAAGGATATAAACAGAGTGGAGAGAGTGCAGAGAATGTTTACCAGAATGTTACCTGGGTTTAAGCATCTAGAGTATAGGGAGAGATTGGACAGATTAGGTCTTTATTCTTTGGAGCGTAGAAGGTTGAGAGGGGATTTGATAGAAGTATTTAAGATTATGAAAGGGATAGACAGAGTGGATGTGAATAGACTATTTCTGTTAAGAGGAGGAAAGATTAAAACAAGAGGACACGAGTTAAGAATTAAGGGGCAGAGGTTTAGAGGTAACATGAGGGGAACTTCTTTACTCAGAGAGTGGTAGCCGTGTGGAATGATCTTCCGGGAGAAATAGTGGCGGCGGAGTCAATTGTATTATTTAAGAAAAGGTTGGATAGGTATATGGATGAGAAGAAGATGGAGGGTTATGGGCATTGTGCAGGGAGGTGGGACTAGAAAGGGGTGTTTGGTTCGGTGCGGACTAGAAGGGCCTAATGGCCTGTTTCCGTGCTGTAATTGTTATCTTATGTTATGTTATCACATGACCTTCAACAGTTCATCATGAGACTGTGAGCACTCTTGCAAAAACGCCTGCAAAAATTCTGGGTTTTAAAGTGTTTGTGTGTGACCTGCTCTAACAAACATTTCCCAATTTATCTCCCAAACACCTCTATATACTCTGTCACACACGTTCAAGTTCGCGATCAAGTTTCAAGTTCAAGTTTATTGTCATGTTTTCCAGGATGCAGTGATGGAAGGTTTTGCATGCAGACCAGTTAGGCATCTCATACATAGCACATCAAATGAGACACAGTGCAGAAGTGCCGAGTTTCAGAAAGATCAGATAGTGCAGAACAAAGGCAGCACAATTTTTCGATGTTGAGGTTCATTTGGGAATCTGGTAACTGCAGGAAAGAAACTGTCCTTGAATCAGCTAATGCACGATTTCATACGAGTCATTCTTCTTCCTGATGAGAAGTGCGGGTTGGGTGACCATCGCCGGAATGGAATGAGTCTTAATATGTGGGCTGTGATTCCATCTCAGTGACGATAGAGAGAAGTGGGGGTTTTGTGTGACGGCCTGTGCCATGTTTGCAACCCTCTGCAGTTTCTTGTGTTCTTGGCTCGAGCAGTTCCTGTTCCATGCAGTGATGCACACTGATTTGATGCCTTCAATAGTGCATTTGTGGGAGCTACTAAGAGATGCGAATGATGTGCCAAATTTCCTCAGGAGTTTGAGAAAGCAAAGGTCCTAATGCGCCTTCTCAGCCATTACATCAGCATGAATGGAGCAGGAAAGTCACTCAAGATGTTAATCCCTCAGAATTTAATTTTTAAATCTAATTTAGACATACAACCTCCATACAGTTTGAAGGGAGGGAGAAAACTGAGAACCACACAGACACGGGGAGAATGTACAAACTCCTTAAGGCTGTCCACCATCTCCACCTCAGCAATGTTAATTCGGGCTGGAGCTTGATTTCTGTCCCTCTTCTGACAGTCTACAACCAGTTCCTCGATTTTTCTCATTTTGAGGGAACGTTTGCTCTGGCACCAAGCCACTCGTCCCTCTATCTTCCTTCTATATTCCGACATTGTTGTCAGAGATCCTGCCTATGGAGGTGTAATCTGTGAATTTGTGAATGAAAATAATATAGTTTCCAACTCAATAATATCCTTCCTGTAGCTGGGTGATCAGGTATGTGCACATTGCTCCAATGTAGTCTCACCAATGACTTATGCAGCGGTACCACGATGTCGCAGCTTTTGTTCTCAGTCCTCTGCCCAGTGATGCCTAGCATGCCAAATGCCATTTTCACCACTCTGTCCACCTGACATCTCTCTATAGTGCAGGCTGGTACAGCATAACAGATTGATATGAGAAAATGGAGGATAACAGGTTCTAAGGTTGAGAAGGGGTAGATTGGTGCTGGAATAGGTCAGCACAACATCATGGGTTGAAGGGCCTGTACTATGCTGTACCCTTCTATGTTCTATGTTCTTCTTTCCAATACAGCCACATGTATTTTCATGCCTGGTTGAGACTTGGGCAGTCCTTCTGTTCATTGTCTTATCTGAAAGGTGATTGTTTCAACAAGTGCAGGATTATTCTCTCATGAATGGAAGAGTGCCTTCAAAATTGAAGTAGGATTTGAGCCCAAAATCTACTGACTAGAAGAAAGAATTACCACTGATAGACAGTTGATACTTCAACAAATTTATATTGCAATTCCTATCAAAGTAAGATTGTTGAAACTTTTAGAAATCAATAAACAACCTGTGCCATACACTAATGGTTTGCTCACAAGTTATCATTATGCAGTGTTAGCCTTGGTAATTGTCACTGAAGTTTCTCTCATGTACAAAAGGAGATATATAACCAGGTTCCATTTTAATTGTCCCCATTGCATTCTTGAATTGTTATAAATTTTAATTGAAGAAACACCAAATGAACTCACTCAGGCCCATTTTTCCTCATCTTTTTCTCAAATGTGATTTTGTGTTCACAGATTCTGCTGTTAAATTCTCTTCCATTAAGCATCTTAAATGGCTATTCCCAGAGAAGTAGGCATGAAATAGTTGCCCCTCCCCCCCCCCCTGTTAAAATTCTGTGCCTGCTGTTGACTCCAATAATCTTCTCTCCGTGGCCGCATGACAACAGTGCAGAGTGATCGTGGGCAAGAACCTGTGCCTCATTCATGCCCCATAATTAGTTAAAAGAGTGAGAGTGAATGCTTGATGCCTCATATGCTATAACAGTGACACTGACAAGCTGCCAAGCAGCAGACAAGAGTTTCCTCACTAAAACAAACTGTAAATTAGGTGCACTGTTGCGAGTGGGCAGTTGTTCCACAGTGGCACTAATTAAGCCTTCAGATCACCTTGACTTTGCATAACATATAAACCACAGAGAAAAAGAGAAAGGGAGTGAAATACATGTCCTTTTATTTTGTTGTGCAGTGAGGAAAAAGTCAGTATTAATGATTTTGTGCTCATTTTTATTTTCTTCCTGTAGCTTTGAAAGCTTTGGAAATTTAAAAATTCCACATTCAAATTTAAACACAATTCACAAATAGATTTATTTGTCAGGACAAGTTTATTGTTACCTGATTGAACAGGTACAACCCAACGAAACAGCGTTCTCCAATCTTCAGTACAAAAAATATGGAGACACACAACCAGATATAACATACATACAGACAAATAATACATACGCAGGACAAGTATTCTAACTATTGTTATAAATAACTATTGTTTTCTACAAATGAGAGTCTCGGAGGGTTAATGTGAGCAGTTCCTTTGGTCGTTCAGGATTCTCACTGCCCGTGGGAAGAAGCTGCTCCTCAGCCTGGTGGTTCTGGGTTCTTGACTCACTTCCCCATCAGGAGGATCTGAAAGATGCTGTGTGCAGGGTGGAAGTGGTCCTCAAAGGTTTTGCGTGCCCTCTTCAGACAACGATACTGGGTGATCATGTTGATGGGGGGAGGGAGACTCCAGTGATCCTCTTCTGCCACTCCTATGGAGCTGCGGATTGACCTCCCATCCAATTCTCTGCAGCAACCGTTCTATGCTGTGTTGCAGTAGACCAGGATGCTTTTGTCGGAACTTCTATAGAAAGTTGATATTATGGTGGGCGCTTCAGTCTTCTCAGGAAATGCAGCCACTGTTGTGCCTTCCTGGAAAGTGAGGAGACGATGAGTGTCTACGATAAGTCACTAGTTGAGTGAACTTCAAGGAACTTGGTGCTCTCCACGACAAAGCGGTTGATGTGTAATGGAGGGTGGTGATACCTGGTCCTCTTGAAATCCACGATCACCCCCTTCATCTTGTCCATGCTGAGACTCAGGATGTTACTGTCGCACCGTTTCACGAGATTTTCCACCTCTTCCCTGTAGTGCGACTCATCGTTGTTGCTGACGGGGGCAACTTTTGTTGTGTCATCTGTAAACTTGATGATACTGTTGGAGCTGGATCTGGCCATGCAGTCATGGGTCAGTAGCATGAACAGGAGCGGGCAGATCACACAGTCATAAGGTGCTCCAGTGCTCAGTGTGACTGTGCTTGGCACTCTGTTACTGACCTGGACAGATTGTGGTCTTTACGTTAGTAAGTCCAGGATCCAATTATAGAGAGAGGGGTGTTGACTTTCAGCAAGGACAACTTCTCCACCAGGCTCTGGGGAATGATCGTATTAAATGCCGAGCTAAAGTCAATGAACAGCTGCCTGGCGTATGGTGCGTCGTTCACCAGGTGGGCCATGAGAAGCTACACAAATCAGTTTGATTCCATCTCTGATTCATTTTCTCAACAAAGGAGCCATTTGTCTTCATTCATCTCCCATTCTTATGTTAGCTTGTCCAAAGAAAGCTTTTGGGAATTATAGACATGGATAAAGGCCAACCACTCACTCTGCTACAATATATACAGCACTGCTCTATCCACAATCAATTCAAATGGATGTCATGGGCATTCTTAGAACTTATTCCATAAGGTTACAGAGTTACTGGTTTTCAAGTAAATTAGACCATAATTTCACAACATGCAGTTCATTGGTAATTAAATCAATAAATAATTCTTCTTAGCGAATCTCTCTTGATTGAGGATGACTTGTTTCAAGTCTGCTGTTGTGGGTTCTGGGATGACTCAGTAGAGTCATCCAGAGATGGAGTGGTGATAATAATGGAGGAGTGACCATTTAGGTAGTTTTGAGGTTGTGTGCTTTTTCCCAGGACTTCCTGTGCAAGGACACTCAGCAGGTCAACAGTGAACTTTCTACAGCTAAGAAAATGATACATAACCACCAATCTCGGCTTGAGCTCAACATGAAATGTTACAAGGTAATACAATCTTATTTGCACTAACAATGGAAAAATCACCAGACACTGGTAAATTCAAAATAAAAGTTTTTATTAAGCTATTAATAGCATAACATTTCTTAATTCTATCTTAAACCCCATAGTGTGTGTGTGTGTGTGTGTGTGTGTGTGTGTGTGTGTGTGTGTGTGTGTGTGTGTTCTTATCTTAAACCCCATTATGGCAAGTGTGTGTGTGATTAAATTCCAAACTTTTACACTTTATTCTTAAATCTGAAAAGTCAATTTTAAAGTCCAGTTTCAAACATCTTGTTGAATTAGCGGATCTTTTAAAATTGCAGTTCAGAGGTAATTATGAAGCACTTTTAAATTTTATGTCTTCAGATTTCTTTAAACTCATGTCTTTGATGAGTTATCATTCATAGAGATATTTCTTCCTCTGAGTTATTTCACAAACTCCCTCTTATCTTACCAAAGGGTTATGGAGTCCGTCTTCCATTGATTTCAAACTTCTTAATAAAAAGTGACTGTTCCTCTGGACACAAATGAGGCTGCCTCTCTTATAAAAGCAGTCGGAAGTGCTCTTACTCATTTAAAAGCCACATATGTTGGAAATCTCCTATGATAAGGACGATAGAATACAGAACATCATCTCCCTCTCTTTCTAGAGACTGCTGTTTTAATCCTGTCTTTTCACAGGAAGGTCAATTTTCTTCAGTCGTATCCAAAATAAATCTCTCTCTCTCTCTCTCTCTCTCTCTCTCTCTCTCTCTCTCTCTCTCTCTCTCTCTTTCTCTCTCTTTCTTTTCTAAGGCGCTTAAGTGCTTACGATTCCATTAAGTCTAGCACGTGTCAATCAAAGGTACTTGGTTTTTGAAACTCCTGCTTGAATAATACATTTAAGAACCATACATGGTACTTGACTTTCAATTAAGAACACTTCTTCAGCTTTATGCCTCTGTTTTCCAGACACCGCAACTCCGAACTTCCTTCTGTGTGTTAAGGTCTGAGAGCAGAATATGTTGGAAAAAGTGACTTTATACTCTTTTTCTATTTCTTTTTGCTCATCGACCTCCTGAGTTTTTTTTACTTCAATGACGGTGTCTGCAGACTTTTGTGTTTCACTACTCGAATGTGGCATCTGATCATTGGTTTCCAGCTGGAGAGAGTCAACTTTTTAAAATTTTTCAATCAGCAAAATCCTAGCAGCTGTTTCAAACCAAGTGCCATTTTAGTGACATGTGCTAGACTTTCTGCAATATGTTGGAAACAATCTGTCTGTCAGACAAGAGAAACAGAGTTGATACTTCAGGTGAACAGATCCTTTGACTTTCACTTTCTTTTAGCTCATTACCTTGAAGAAGAGCTCAGGCCTTGGTTATATGTGTCATAGATTGCTTTATTTCTCTTTCCACAAATGCTGTCTGATGTGTTCAGTGTTTCCAGCATTTTCTTTTACGGTAAAATCCCTGTTACCTGCAATTCAAGCAACCGGCAAAAAAAAAGTGGAAAATAAATAGGTTAAAAATATGGAAGTTTAAAATTGGGGCTCCCAGAAGTCATTTCACCAATCACGCAACATATAATCTCAAGCAACCGGCATCTGGCTTCTACCAATCCCCATTGGTGACTGATACCAATGGTTTTACTGTATTTCAAATTTTCAGCCAACTTGATCTTGTTGAAACTGTTTGATTATGAGGTGTTTGTACTCATTCTAGCAGTATTACTAGCTGCACCACTGTGCCATCAAACCCATTCACTTCTTGTTAAACAACATGTCTTGCTTGAAACTATCACTGTTCTGTTGGATGGTCATCAATTTAAGACATTTTTTCATCCTCCCTCTCCACAGACTTGAATTCTTCCAACATCTTCTGCTTTATTTCAGGTTTCTAGCGTCTTCAGTGTTTGGAAGTGAATGATTGGCAGAGAAGAAGAGTTAACCTCTGTTATCAAGATCAAAGGTTCCTCAAATGCTTCAAGAAGAAGCTGTTATCCTCTAATCTCCACCAAGAAGTTGACTAACACCATATTCATTCTGCTATAGCATTCATAGTAGAACAGCAGGGGACTCTTTTTTTTTCCCAAATAGCTGCTTTCCATTAAATAAAAGCAATCACTGATATATGTGAAAGGTTATTATTCCATTTGTATGCAAATAGCATGCAATTGTGACCAAAAGTAATACACATCAGTGTAATGTTCCTGGAATAAACACTTGAAGCTTTCATTCTGAGACAATCATTGATAACACAGCTCATGGCAAATAACGTGATACTGGAAAAAAAGTTCTTTAAGGATACAGTGGGCAATCATTGTTAAGAACACTTGCACAATGAAGATTTTACTTCCTGAATACTTTTGGGTATACTTTATAGATTTTGGGCCGCTGATCATGAAAATCACCTTAAAATTTTCCTATCACATCGAGTTTTTTTAAATACATCCTATTTTTAGGATTTCCTGTCATACTTTTAACATGCTCCTTGCATACAAAACCATGAAGTGGAATATGTCCCTGAAAAATTCATTTTCTGCATTTGAACTTGGAATTCTTCCCTGCTGATCTCGGTGCAGTTGGTGACTTCCATGGAGAAAGGTTTCACAGGACATTGCGGCCATGGAACAGCGGTATCAGGGCAATTGGAGTCCATTAATGCTGGCTGACTTTTGTTTGTCATTGACAAGAGAGGCATCAGGTGCTGTGTAAAAATTAAAATCAGGAGGAAAATATTTTTAGGTCAGTTGAACTAAAATAATGTGTCAACATTATTATATGATTAAATATGCTAAATTCAATAAAAGTTAATTTAATGTTTCTTCATCTTCCTACAGGATCCAGCAAATCTGAAAATATCTTTGTGTTCAGCTTGAAGTTGTCTATCATAATCCCCAATTGCTTTTAGGGAAAAAAAAACTTTTGAAAAACGTTGCTCTCCAGTGTAATTCTTCTGCGCGTTCCTCTTATGGTTTATTGTTTTAATTCCCTTGATGTGCCATAAGATTGGACATCCTTATATATTCAGTCCGAGTTCCAGTTCAAGTTTATTGTCATTGCTTCACCATGCAGTGAGAGCATTTGTTTTGCGAGCAGTCCAGCTGGACAACCCATATATAATACAACAAGCAAGACACGTATAGAGTGCAAGTTACAGAGACTATACAGAATACTGTAAAAGAAAGTTAACTTTATTACAGCGAGGCTCATTCAGGAGACTGATAATGATGAGAAAGAACCTGTCCCCAAATCTGATGGTACGTGATCTTCTTCCCACTGGGAGGAGGATGTAGAAACTGTGACCAGACCAGGGTGCAATGAGTCTTTTCATATGTTGGGTCCTTTTCCAAGGCACCACCACCCCTCCTCCATTAACGTGATCTACCAGGATCATTGTATGGAGAAAGCATGCAAAATCACTGAGGATCCCTACTACTTCATACACAGCTTCTTTCAGCTGCTCCTGTCACCTGTCAGGAAAGAGATACAAGAGAATTAAAGGCAGCGCTACCAGAGAAATAGCCTCTTCATACAGGAAGTGATAATGCTGAACGACCAAAGGAATTTCTCGCATTAACCATCCGAGGCTCTCATATTCATGAAACCATATATTTTTTTTTGCAGAACACTTATCCTGCACGTGTATTGTTTGTCTGCATGTGCGTTATGTCTGGCTGGGTGTTTTGCGTCGAGCGGGGGAGAACGTTGTTTCATCAGGTTGTACTTGTACAATGAGATGACCAATAAACTTGACTTGAGTCAATGGAGGGGAGAGGAATTTGTGCAGTGGTCTGAAGACCAGCTCTGAGAAATGTTGCAGATGCAAGAGACTGGAAATACTGAAATCTGAGCCAAATCTGACCCCCTGGAGAAGCTCAGGCAGCTGAAGAAAGAGAGACAGTCAATGTTTCAGGTCAAGATCTGAAGCAAAGTCTTGGTCCAAAATATCGCCTGTCTCTCTCCCTCCTCAGATGCTGCCTGTCCCTTTGAGTTCCTTCAACAATTTGTTTTCATGAAGTTATTTTTGTTTGCTAAGAGGGTCAGTGGTTACTAAAGCAAGGTAGGTAAATAGCATAATAATGCAGGTCTGGCTGAGAAAGGTTAAAGCTTTGAATTGTCTAATTCCGTTTAGATGATTTACTCATAACACTCCAGTGCTGAGCAGTCATCCTGAAACCCCACGGCATTTGAATCCCGGCTAGTGAGCATCATAGACACAAGCTCAAAGAAATTCAGCATATTCCAGGTGAGCGCCATGCTGTTACGGCCCCAGCACTCGGGACTGGGGTTCAAATCCTGTGCTGTCCAGAATGAGTTTATACATTCTCCTCATGTTTGTGTGGCCTTTCACCAGAGGCTCCTGTTCCCTCCCATCGTTCAAAGATGTACTGGGGGGTGTAGGTCACTTGAGTGTAATTGGGCAGCATGGGCTTGTTACCCTGCTGTATATCTACATTTATCAATTTTTAAAAAAAATTAACATAAAATTTCCTGTCTGGATGTATCACACCCTTTGGTGCAGGAACTGTTCTGTCCAAGATGGGATGAAACTACAAAGAGTTGTAACTGCAGTTCAGGCCATTGCACAAACCAACCTCCCCACCATTGTTTCTGTATACATTTCAGGTGTTAATGAAAAGCTTCCAACATATTATAGGATTGATCCCACTCTTGCCAACTCTCTCCTTCTGTTGGGCAGAATGTAGGTCTGCAATATTCGGCCTTTGGAAGGGAAAAATGTATCTGGCACGGCAGAGAACAGGTGAATAAGCAAGTGCCGGGATTAACCTGCATTGTCATGAAGCTAATTTCACTTCAGATTTCTCCAGAACACATAACGGAGACATACATATGCTTGAAAACACAGCCTCCATATTCAAAGAGGGTTCTTTCCTGCTATTAGCAGACACTTAAATAGACTTCATTAGAGAAAGTTTTAACTATACCCTTCACTTGGTCTTTGTAGCATTCTCCCCCACATGTTTTGACTTACTATAACACCCCTGCAGTTTATTATTGTATCACACTACCTGCTGTACGTAAGAATAGGTTGATTTGCCTGAATAGCACACAAATCAAAGCTTTTCACTGCATCTTCACACATGCGACACTAAACCATTCAATTTGGTTCAATGCAATTCAATTCACCCTGTTCCTGAAATTCTGTTCTTGAGTAATAAAGATTGGCATAATCTGAAACACTTTCCTTGTTGTTGTGGCACCAAGTTGATGTGTATGGATTAAGTAATGCAATAAAGAATTTCAGCCAAGTATGCTCAGTCTTCATTGATTCTGTGGCTGCAGTTCCTTTGATATATTAATTGTATTTGTTAGCATTTTTGATTTTTCAATGAAGATCAGGCATTGTGGCTTTGCCATTAATTAGATTGACAATATGCTGTGGGTGATCTTTTTGCCAACTGATGTCTTTCATTTAAACAAACCTATTGACATTGAAACGTAATTTTGATTCACAGAATAAAACGTAAAATCAATTAGTTTAAGGGGCCAGCTGTCAAAAGTGTGTCTCGTGCATTTGGAGTTCCCTTGGATCTTGCAAGATCGTCAAGATGAAAACTCCTCTTTTGCTGAAGTGTCCTCTTTGGTGTCAAGTAGGATGGGAACAAAATCACTCTTGGTATCTGAGCTCTGTGGATGCAAACTGAAGGCAGAAATGACCCACCTGAAAAGGAAGATCTCTTTTCTTTGATCAGTTCTTGACTGATTTAAAGGAGCAAAATAAAGGCATGATGTGCATTTCTGGAGGTTAGAGCCAAAGGTGAGATTTCTAAAAGGGTTTATAATCTTTTAGCAGACATTTCCTTGAAGGCTTCAGTCCCATCTTTTATTGATTCTTTGAGACATACACTTTTTTTAAATACCCTCCTCACTATTTCTGTTGAGACTTATATTGGTAGGCCTAACCTCTAAAATAAAGGTGAAATGGACAGCAGGGCCCAAGTGCTCCAGTACCTCAGGTTCAGTCCTAGTATCAGGAGTTGTCCATGTAGGGTGAACATATTCTCCCTACAACTGCACAGGTTTCCTCCCATATCCAAAGGTGTGCTAGTTGGTCGGTAAATTGGCCAATGTAAATTGCCTCTGCCATGTCGATAAGGGAAAAATTTGTAGAGGACAAGTAGCTGGGAATGTGGGGGAAATAAATTTGGAGGTGGGTGGACGAGTTCAAATGCGAACTCGATGGATGTGAGCCAAATGGCCTGTCCTCGTGAAGCTATGACGCTCTATGACAAGTGTTAAGCTTTGAAACGTTACTACCCCCCATGTGATTTCAAACCCTGAATCATCCACTGAGGGCCAATATCCAGCTGTTGACTGGTGTTTACTAATGTCAAAAAATTTACCTGAAAACGGTCATTGCAGACCATCACAGATTTTGTAGGTATTGGCTTTAGGATGTTAGTGATCCATTTACTGCACCAGGTTTGGATCCCAACATCATAATACAATGCTAATACCTACATTTTTTCCCTGGCTCTTACAAGTAATGCAGAAGATAAACATGTTCTCAGCTGGAAGGAAAGTTATCTTTTGTGTTGGAGAAACTTTAAAAAAAAAAATCCACTTTACCGCTCAGCAGGACTATTTTTAATAAATCCCAGAAGGCAGAAATTAGGAAACCTTATTGATATTATCAGATCAGACTACAAAATAGCAGGAGAGATCAAAATGATGAAATATCTAAACTGGGATCGTAACATGGCTCTTACCCTGTGTCTGATCCTAAATTCGACACAGATGCAAATATGCTGGCCTTCATGACTGGTCCATTGGGATTTGCTTTGTTGATAATATAATCTTAGTCAGAAGGAAAGCATTTATAGTGTGCCTTTCATGACCCTTGGATTTCCCAAAGCTCTTCAAAGCCAATCACAGCTGTAATATAGAAATATGACAGGCAATTTGTGCTCAGCCAACCTCTTGAAAGGAAATGTGTATTGACAAAAGAAATTGCGATTTTCACTGAGAGATAAATAATTGCCATCTCCTGCTCTTCTTCTTTGTAGTAGCATGGGGTCTTTATTGTCTGCACCAGAGAGCCTCAGATTAACATCTCATACAAAACACTTAATCAGCTCTGTACTTAATGGATCCATGTCGAGAGAACACAGAGCTGAGGGATTGTCCTGTCAGAAATGTTGCCTTTCAGATCAAATGGTAAATCAAGATTGGGTGGCACAGTTAATGCAGTGGTCAGCACACCCTGCTACAGTGCCAGAAACTCAGGTTCGAATCCGGCCAAGGTGCCAAAATCTCTCTTTATGACCCTATCTATCTGCTTACAAATGGGTTAAGGTCTGTGGATTCAGACTTTGGGATGTTTGCACAAGCTGGTGAAACTGAACTATACTAGAGTGAGTTAAAGTGGGTAATGAATATAAAGGAAATGATGATTGATATGAATTACTGATGAATTTTGTGGGGAAAAAAAACACAAGGACAAACCAACTGCTCATCTTAGACTGATGTCGATCATTGATTGAAAGCTGAGTTTTTACAATTGTACTTAGAATGATTTTATATTTTTAACATTGAAATGAGGCCATTCAGACCATCTTGCTGGAAATGCTTCTGCTCCACTCAAATCTCCTATAATTGGAGGACCTACGCCCAATTTTCTATCTGCACCTTCTTCAACCAGGTGGCATTAATCTCCGGTTTCTGCTCGCCGACTCCCCGTTCTCCCTCCCTTCCCATTCCCTCTATCTCCTTTCCTCCAGCTCTCCACCCCTTCTTCAAGTGACGCTGATAGCCTGCACTTCCCTCTCCATCTCTCTGCATAGTTACCTTTCAAGGGATCTATTCTTTTCCATTCCTCCAAATAGAAGAAAGTTGCACCTTCCCACCAATCTGATTGAGGAAGTTCTCTGAATTCTTAATCACCTTATGGTGATGCGCCTGAGGTTTTTTTTGGCTTTTTTATAAGTGGAAATATATCTTTGTTCATTGCTATAGAAGTTACTTGTTGATGAAATTCATTGGTCATTTACCTGATTGAGCACCTGGAAGGAGCAGAGGAAATCTGAGATGAAGTGGATGTTGGGCAACTTTCCCAGAGAATATTTCCAGTTTTAATCTCAAATTCAAGTTTATTGTCACATGTACCAAGTGCAATGAGATAGTTTGTTTTGGGAGCAGGTCAAGCTAGACATCCCTTACCTAAATCAGCAAGTAAACACAGTAGAGAAGTCAAGTGTTGCTGAGAGAGATCGGTTAGTATGGAGCAAAGCTTGCGCAATCTTACTCATGTGAGGTTCATTCAGGAGCCTGATCATGGCAGGTTAGAAAACATTCTTAAATCTGGCAGGACATGATCTCACACTTGTGAGATGGGAGGAGGAAGAAGGGATTTTTTAAAGATGTTGGCTGCTCTTTTAAAGCAGCAGGAAGTATAGGTGGAGATGAGGGGGTTTTGTGTGATGGTCGGAGCAGCGTTCAGAAGTCTTGGCAGTTTCTTGTGGTCTTTAATGGAGCAGCTCCCGTACCACGCAGCGATGCACCCTGATAGAATGCTTTTATTGATACATCTGTAACAGTTGTTACCCAATAGAGATGACATTCCCAATTTTATCATGCTTCTGAGGAAATGTAGGCTTGAGTTAGCTCTGATTTTGCACTTCAAGCCAGGTAAAAACAATGGGACAGTTTGGAACATTTTATCAGAACCCTGATTTAATGCGAATTCAGATATAACATGATCAGTCATTGGACCCCAATATATACAAAGTATGCGCCACTTAATGTCCACGTTCCGTTCTTTGAGATAGGACGCTAAATGAGCCCATTTTAAAAGATGCAGTACTGGGGATGGCCACCCTGTGGCACAGAGGATGTTTAGAAGTAGCATATCTAAATGATGAAGGTAAGTACAGTCATGTTTATCTTGGTGGGGAATTCATTGCATTGATGAAGGAGGGGGGCTTCCTGCCATGAACAACGGGAGGGGGGTGAGTGCTGGCGCGAACAGGTAATATGAATATGGCTGTGAACAGGGGATGAGTGCTGCCATGAATAAGGGGGTAGGAGGGATGAGTGCTGCTGTGAGCACTGGGGATGAGTGTTGCCGTGAATAGGAGGAGGTGAGTGCTTCTGCGAACAGAGGGGGTTGAGTGCTTCCATGAACAGAGGGGGGTGAGCACTTCCACGAACAGAGGGAAGTGAGTGCTGCCTTGACCAGAAAAGGGGGGGGTGAGTGCTGCCACAAAATGGGGATGGAGGGGTGGTGGGGTTGCTGCCATGATCAATGTGGCTATATGTTGTACACAGTAGTGAAACCCCGATTTAGTGCGACCCTGCTTTTTTTTTTGGACCCCCAACTATTGCGTTATACCACTGTACTATCCACGAATGGGACTCCGGATCATGGGTCTACCATGGGTTTACCCAGTGCACTGTGCTAAATTAAACCACAGTGTAAAATTGAATTAGTAATGAGTAAATAAATATATTTCCTCTTAAGCATACATAAACTAGCATTACAAGGTACAGGTAGATTATTCGCTGCAGAAAAGAGAGAAGATAAATGTATCTCTAAAGAAATAAACAAGTGACACAGTTGTTAATTTGCATATTCTCAAAACCATATTATCATCTTTTCCTTCTTCCCACACATTGTAAAAAAATTATACTTTCCATTTGACATCATAATATTTCGCTTGGTTAAGGATGGCGCAACATGGTTACAGCGGCAGCAACCCAGGTCCAAATCCAGCGCTCTCTGTAATCATTTTTATGTTCTTCCTATGTACTGTTTCCTCCTGCCCTTCAAAACGTATGAGGGTTGTCGGTTGATTGGGTGTAATTGGGCGGCGCGGGCTTGTGGGCCGAAAGGGCCTGTTACTGTGCTGTATGTCTAAATTTTTTTTAAAATCAATTAAAAATAATTACAAATTTAAATTTAAAAGGTTTTATTTCCTGCTGATTTGAAATAAACATTGCAAAATTTTGGAAAAATAGTTTAAAAGGATGACTTCGAAACTAAGGTTGTGATTGGGATTAATGTTTAGAGGGATGGAACTGAAATAATGACATCATGGAGCAGAATGGTTCTAGTGCTGCCAAAATGGGCAGAGCAGGGGTATGTTTGCAGGTAAATGCAACACCTTTCCATCTGCGCTTATTTATATATGGTATATACTGTATATAGATGTTTGTTACTTATTCATGAACCACATTCTGTCAAGTTTACTGCTGAGTTCCAGCCTGGACTGAGAAACAGAGATGCTTGCTTTAAAAAAAATCCAAAGCAGTTACAGAGCAGTGGAAAGAAAGTGGCCATAAAAAACATTTAATGCGATTGCTGAAGAACACAAAGAAAATAAAACTGAGCGAGATTGAGAGGTAAATCACTGGAGAAGTAAACCTTTCAGGATATCTCTTAACTTCAGGATACAGATCATTAGTAATGGTTGTACAATTGTTGTTCTATACGTCTATTTCTCGAGTTAATACTCTCATTTTTATTCTCCCTGTTTTTGGCTCATATTATTTCCCCCCTCCAAACTCGCAAGCTGTTGGTTCATTTGGAGACAAAATGTTTCATTGGACACAATTCACTTTTTGGTCCTAAGCTAGATGGAGCACCTGAATGGAACTCACCCTCTTGCTCTTTACTGACACGATCAGAAGCATTTCATTCAGGGGTAACTTTTATTACAAATTTTAAGGATACAGCATGGTAGAAGCCCCTTCTGGTTCAAGAAACCCATGTTGCCCAATTACAAGTCAAGTTTATTGTCATCTGATTGCACTAGTGCAATCTGACGAAACAGCCTCCTCCGGTCCTGGCCTCGGTGCAAATCACAACCAGACACACAACTAGACATAATGCACATAAAGACAACTAATATATATGCAGGACAAGTATTCGTATACACAAATAAATAAATAAATATTGTTTTATGAATATGAGAGTCTCGGATGGTTAGTGTGAGCAGTTTTTACCTGGGGTTCCTACAAATAAAACCTTTCGCGATCATTGGTCGTTCAGCCCGTTGGAAGAAGCTGCTCCTCAGCCTGGTGGTGCTGGCTCTGAATCTGTGGTATCTCTTTCCCGAGGGGAAAGATGCTGTGTGCAGGGTGGAGGGGGACCTCAATGATTTTGCGTGCCCTCTTCAGACAACAATCCCTGTAGATCACGTTGATGGGGAGGAGGGAGGCTCAGGTGACCCTCTCCATCACACCCCATTGACCTACCAACCCTGTACGTTTTTGAAGGATGAGGGGAAAGCAGAACTCCTGGAGCAAACCCACAGCGGTCACGGGTAGAAAGTATGAACGCCTTACAGGCAGTTCCGGATTCCAACGTGGGCCACTCTTGCTGTAATGCTAAATCGTCAGGAATCAAGAGCTCCGATACTTACTCATTCTTCGAAGATAGATGTCACCAGCAAGGCCAGCAATTTTTGTTTATCCTGAAGAACGCATCAACTAAAAGGTTTGCCAAACCATTTGCGAGGTCATTTTCAATCTGGAATTATAAAAATGGCAGGCTAGATGAAAACATTTTTCCCCAGTGAAATGGAATTTGTGAACCAACTGGGAATTTGTGACATCCCTGCACTTTCACTCTCACCGATATTGATTCTACTTTGTTATTCCAATGGTTGGATTCAAACTTGTCTCGACATCAATATTCAAATCCCCTGGATACTAATCCTGTCACCTGGACATTATGCTCACCAGATCTCTGATAACCCCAAAAAGATGCTCTTACACCAACTCACTTAGGCCAATATTATCACCCCTGCTGCAGACAAGTCATGGTTGGTTTATTCTACACCTGGGATCTTTCTTGTCTATTTGGCTCAGATACTCATTGGTTGAGCTCAACGAGCCATTGGTGAAACCTTTTCCAATTTTCTTTTAATTGAATAGACATTATGCTTCAGCTTTGCTACATGTTTCAAAACTTACAACCATCTGGTACCACTAAATCTTAGCTGAATTTGATGAAATTTTAACTGGGCTTCTGTTATTCTCCAGAGAATCTACTACACAGAATGCTTGAAAGAACCCCTCGAAGGCATTTGTTTTAAATTGGATAGTGTCGGCTTAAAGTAGTCCAATTAAATGTAAGTCATGGTCCTTTTGCAGGGCCCATTCTTACATGTGAAAAAGATCAAACTGACCGACAGGGAGGAAAATAAAATAACAAAAACACAATTTAGCTGTCAATATGCGATGTCTCCAAGGATTGCTCAGCAGATGGTCTGACCGAGCTGTTAATGTACACAAAATTGCTATTGATTTATTGTTTATGACTCGTAACCTGTGAATTGTAAGTGCACAGATGAAAGAGAGTGCTGGGCCTGTGAGGCTAATCAATGTATTTTTTAAAGAGACAAATGGTTTGTTTAGAAATGTGATGTTAAACAAATCAAACCTCAGCAAAATGTGTAAAATAAGAGGCAGGCCTTAGGTTACATACTTATTTTCCACAGTCATGTTTGGCAGACACATTGTGTTGAAAATTTCACATCAGAACAACATGAAAGATACAGAATTGGCATTTTCTCGTGTTTACCAAGAATATTCTTAACAGCAGCATTCACCACTCTTGTTCTAATCTGAACGTACAGCCGATGCAATCATTACTGTTCTGACAAATAAAACCTTTCTTGATCATTGGTCAGTTCAGTTCTCTCTTTCTCTCACACACACACACGCACGCGCACACACCAGTTGAGTATTAATTTTCTCTGATATTGCAATGAGTGAATTTGAGAACATGCACTGTCTGCGTAAAGCAAAGTATTAAGCAAAGGAAAGGAAAGATGACAGAGGAATGGGGAAGAGAGGGAGAATGGGGGGTAGACTAGCACAAACCGGAGAAATCAATGTTAATGTTAATGTCATCTGGATGGAAAATATTTTCCTCCAACTCTCCAACCCCTTCCTTCTCCATTCACAGAACCCATCCCATTACCCCTTGTTCGCTGGCATGCCTCCCTCCCTTATTCACCTATTACCTCCTGCCCGTGGGACTGTGCTCCTCCCTCTGGCTCTCCAACCCCCCTCCCCCCCTCACCATTTTGCTCAGGTACCTTCCTACATTTTGGTTATATCTTGACGAAGGGATCAAGTCCAAAACATTAGTTATGTATCTTTACCTTTGCTATATAAAAGGCACTGTTTGATCTGCAGAGTTCCTCCAGCATTGTGTTTTTACTTAAATTACGGTGTCTTTAGACTTTTGTGTTTTACACCTTCCTTTTTTCTTTTTGACTACATTCATGATCTCTCCTATCTTACCTTGCCATCCCTGTCCTTTCGCCTCACTGGAACATGGTAGCCCTAGCCTCTAATTAACTGGTCAAACAGCTCCTCCAAACTAAATCCTCCTAACTCCTGTCTTGTGATCACCATGTTATGTCCTCGGTTGTACCATCGGAGGTCTTAATAAACACTAAGAAAAGCTTGTAATTTTAGAGCACAAACTTTTACTCACATCAGGTTACTGTCATGTATTGGTGTACTGTCGCACTTAGCAGGCTCACCACTCAAGTGTGTTGCGGCTCTTACAGTCTTGCAGTGTTCATGCTCTGGCATAAAATAGTCCCAAGTTTCCTCTGTATATAACATCCCTCCTTCTTAAATTTTTAAAATTAAAAATTAAAAGATTTATTAAGATTTAAAATGTCTTAAAAATAAATTGTTACTGCCTCTTTACCTGCACTTGCCATTAAGAATTAATTAGTCCCTTTCCTAATTTAATACTCCTACAAAGTCCAAGCTTGTACTTATTCATAACTATGTTAAAAGCTAAGCATTTCTGATTACTGTTCTCAAAATGTTCTCCCACAGAAAGTCCAATCACTTGGCCAGGCTCATTTTCCAATAAAAGTTCCAAAATGGTTCCCTTCCCTGGTTGGACTATCTACATGTTGTTTCAAGAAAGTGTGCTGACTGGCTGCATCATGGTCTGGAATTGGAACACCAATCCCCTGATCGTAAAGCCCTCCAAGAGGTAGTAAACGCAGCATGGGACATCACAGGAAAAGCCCATCCCCACCATTGAGTACATCTACAGGGGACGCTGTCATTGGAAGGTAGCCACAATCATCAAAGACCACCACCCCCCACCACACGCTCTGTTCTCGGTGTTGCCATCAGGAAAGAAGTCTAGGTGCCACAAGATTCCCACCACCAGGTTCAGGAACAGCTCTTACCCCTCCACCATCAGACTCTTCAATGACAAACTCACAGACTCATTTAAGGATTCTCACTTCTTCACTTTATTGATTTTCTTTTTGTTCTCTCTGTATTGCACAGTCAGTTTGTTTACATTAGTTTACAGTTCTTTTAATGCACAACCAATTAGTGGTAATTCTACTGTGCCCACAGTAAGAAGGAATCTCAGGGTTGTATGTAATGTTAGGTATGTACTCTGACAATAAATCTGAAATCTGAATTCTTGTTGAACAAATTCTGCCTGTTCTAAGCTTCAGGCAGAATGTATTTTTTTCCACAATGAAAATCCTGTTGCTTTTCCACCTTTTCATAATTTGTCTACATAGCTATGTATCTATTCCTCTCTCTCTCAATGGCTATTAGGAGATAAATTGTATAACTTTATCAGAGTTATACTGTGCTGTAAAACCTCCGCTATCTGGCCCTTATGGGGATTGGTAGATGCTGGATAAATGAATCTGCTGGTTGCTTGAGACTGCATCAACAAACTGACCACTAGGGGGTGCAGATTTTTAATTTCTTTTTTACCTATTTATTTGCCTTTTTTTGTTGGTTGCTTGAGGCTGCTAATTGTTTCAATTCTGGAAAAACAGGGATTTTATTGGAGTACCATTATGTCCTTACTGAGTCCAGCTCTGATACTCTCCCTGAGTAGCAATGCAACTCCTCACTTCTTTTACCTCACCCTCTATCTCATATAAAACATTGATACCCAGGAACATTGATCTATCAGTTCTGTCCCTCGTGCAGCTAAATCTCTGCAATGGGCCACAAAATCATAATTCCAGGCTATGTGTTCATCTGCCTTACCTATCATGCTCCTTGCATTGAAATAAACACACTTTAGCCTGTCAGTCTCACTGTGTTCATTTGCCTGTCTCTTCTTTCTTACAGACTTGTGTGACATAAAATGTACTATCCCCTCAACTCCTCTACTTGGTGGCCTGCTGCTCTTGTTCCCACCCCACACCACTCTAGTTTAAACCAGCACACAAGCAAAACTCACTGTTTCCCCTTCATTTCAGGTGCAACTCATCCTTCTTGTACAAGTCCCCATGCTCTGGAAGAGATCCCAATGATCCATTCATAGAAAGCCACCACCAGCACCCTACCTACATATTGAACTGCAATATCTTCCTATTTCTTGTCTCACTAGCACATGGCACTGGTATTAATTCTTGGATTATAACCCTGGAAGCTTGCTTTTGAACTTGCTACCTAGATTCCTGAGCTCATTCTGCGGGACTATATCTCCCTTCCCACTGGTGTCATTGGTACCGATATGGACCACAACCTCTGGGACTCACCCACCCCTCTCAGAATGTCCTGTACCTTCCAAGAGATGTGCTTGACACTGGCACCAGGGAGGCAATGCACTAACCTGGAGTCTCACTTGTGACCACCAAAGATAATACAGGGAAATGTGGAATTGACTGAACAAGTTCAAAAAAAACTTTTGTTGAAGTTGAGAAATTGCAGAACTCAGAAATGTAGAAGGATTTGGTGCCTTGGTGCCTGATTCACAGAGGCGAGTTTGCAGACACATCAATTTGGAAAGCTAACAGAATATCATCAATTACTATGGGGCATATTGAATGCAAAAGTGGTGAGATTTCAACTAAAGCAGTAGTTCTCAGCCTTCTTTCTGCTCACATACCACTTTATGTATTACCTATGCCATCGGTGCTCTGTGATTAGTAAGGGATTGCTTAAGGTGGTATGTGAGTGGGCAGGGAAGGTTGAAAACTTCTGCTCTGGATCCAATTGTTACTGAAATATTTTGCTTGAGAAAAATTGTCATTGGCCCATTTCCTTTGGAGTTACAAAACTGTGCACATAATGAGTCAATTAGGTAAGGTTAAAATAGTGGTTTTCAAACTTTTTTCTTTCCACCCACATACCACCTTAAGCAATTCCTTACTAATCACAGAGCACATATAGCATAGGGAAAACTTAAAGAAGTATGTGAGTGGAAAGAAAAAGGTTGAGAACCACTGCACTAGAGAAAGGATTGATGGGACAACATCTAGAATAGACTACATTTGAGATAACATTAGAACTATCAGTTTAAGAGAGGACTGAAAGAATTCAGAGCAAGTTTATTAGATTAATATTGTAGTCACTACTCAGGTAGAGCTACTAAATGAATACACGTACACAGGTTTAGTAGCAAAGACTGTTTATTCAAGTTTGCTTCCTCCTTTTGTAACCCTCCTGGTCTGGGCTCCACGAGACTGAGAGTGACATCACCACATGCGTGCCACTAATTTGTGGGGCTGGCGTGTTTAAAGAGAAAGAGGCACAATGGTCCAGCGTGCCGCTACTCAGCTCGTAGTGCCGTGTGCAGGGGGTCATTTGCCTACGTGAGTGGCCCGAAGCTCTACACATCCGCTCAGTGAGCTGCCCCAGTGACGGTTCACAATAGCCAATTGGCCTGCTACACGACCGATTTGCTCGCCACACTACCCCCCCCCCCCCCAAAATCATTGCCGAAAGCCGATGAACTGGCCTCACTCTCCTTGGGTGGATGCCCTCGTTTACTGGGCTGGGGGAAGGAATAGGGGAAGTAGGGTCCACATGTGCTGGTTTGAGTCTGTCCACACTAAACAGTTGCGAATGTCCCCCAATGCCCAAAGTATAAACAACCCTGCCCCTCTTTACTACGTGGAATGGGCCATCATATGACCGTGTTCCTGGGGCCTATCTGCATATAAACACAAAATCAGTGTCGAGGAGAGGTGGAGACACCAGTTGTTTGGAATGGGTTTCCTTACCGTCACGTTGTGTTTAAGCTGCTGAAGCACGTGCAGGTCAGAGAAGCAGGAGTTGGATGAGAAGTGAACATCACCTGGAACTGACAGAACCGAACCATAAACCATATTCGTGGATGATGCCAGCATGTCTTCCTTCGGGGCGGTGCACACTCCCAGTGGAGCCCATTGGCAAATCACCTATTCAATTGGGTCCGGTGAGTCAGGTTTGAGTGTGGTCTTGAGTTGATGGTGGAAACGTTCCACAAGACTGCGGGTGGTACACTGTAGTGTGATGCAGTTGTGTTCCACAAGAATGCGCAAGGGCAGTCCATAACGCAGATGTGAATTGTGCAGCTGGGCAGCGAAATCTTGTATATGAGGAATGAGGTATCTTTTGGGTGTAGTTATATTATTGAGCCTGTGGTAATTGCCACAGGGTCTCCATCCACCAGTGTTCTTGGGTACCATGTGTAACAGTGATGCCCAAGGATTAGTGAAGAGCTGAATGATACCTAAATCTTCCACGGCAGTAAATTCTGTCTTCGCCTGCAGTAACTTATCTGAGGAACATAGGAAGTAGGAACAGGAGTAGGTCAAAAATGGCCCATCGAGCCTGCTCCGCCATTCAATACAATTGTGGCTGATCTAATTTATGACCTAACTCCACCTACCTGCTTTCTCCCCTTATCCCCTAATTCCTCTATCATGTAAAAATTTATCTATCGGAATTTTAAATATGTTTAATGAGGCAGACTCAACCACTTTCCTGGTTAGAGAATTCAAAACATTCACTACTCTCTGGGAAAAACTATTTTTCCTCATCTCTGTCCTAAATCTACTCCCCCGAATCTTGAGACTGTGTCCTCTCATTTTAGTTTCCCCGGCCAGCTCAAAAAACCTTCCTACATCTATCTTATCCATACCCTTCATAACCCTATATGTTTCTATAAGATCTCCTCTCATTCTTCTGAACTCGAGCGAATGCAATCCTAGACGATTTAATCTTTCATCATAAGTCAACCCCTTCATCCCAGGGATCAACCTAGTCAACCTCCTCTGGACCATCTCCAAAGCCAGTATATCCTTCCTCAAATATGGAGACCAGAACTGGACACAGTACTCCAGGTGCGGCCTCACCAGTAACTTATACAGTTGCAACTACTCCTGAATTCAAGGCAGGAGACGATGAGCCCTGATGTAAATCGGTGGGCCTGAGGTGTTGATGTAATAGGACGCACCATGGGCCATTGTGGAGGAATTTAAATTAAAAGAGAGCACACCAGGAAATTTGTTGAGCAGGGGAGCATAGGCGTCTTTGTGCAGGGTGTTCACCCCAAGCTGGGAAACTCGCCCTTTTTTGTTTATCAATGGGTATGTTTGGAAAGGGGTGACATTGACTAACTTATTCTGGTTAACTTTGACTATCAGGTCATGAGATCATAAATCTGCACCGAAAATGGGCTGCGTGATGGAAGGCAAAATACAATCCCAATGGAATGTCGCTTCTCCTATCCTAATCGTGACACGTCATGTGCCTAAGCTGGAAATAGAAGTCTCGTTTGCAGCTTGAAGAGTAAAGTCCTGTCGCTTATGTGTCCTCTCAAAGTATGTTGTTGGAGCAAGCTGAGTTCAGTGCCTGTGTCTACAAGAAACTTACGTTTGCAAGTGTAATTTTGAAGATAGAGGAGGCCAGTACATATGCCAGCTGCCAAGGTCACTACTGACAGCCTGCTCTGTCATTTCCTGACACCTTTTATGGTAGTTACATGGGGGCACGCATCTACGGGCATTTATGCCCCACCCCCACCGGCGATGGTAAAAACATCATTCTCGGCGCCCATCGGTACATTCCTCCTTTTTTGTTTGAACTGCGGACACAGATGGCACGCAAGAGACGGGATATGTATCTGTCGAGAATACGGGCTGTGTGTGGACTGATTCTTGCGTTGGTGTACGGTAGAGTCTGTCAGCCCCCTGGGCCACATCATGGGAGCAGCAAAAATCCGTGTTTGCTATTGGTATGAAGACGCAACCTGGGAGCTTCGACAGGAATAAAGTTTCGAAAAGTAAGCAATAAGAATGATTGTCTGGTAACACGAGCATCTTATTCATCAGATCGGACGGATTCCTGTCGCCTAGCCCCTCCATATTCAAAAGCTGCATGCCCCACTCGTGCCTCGTTAATTCCAGTGTGTCGAGGAGGAACTGGCGGAACTTGGTGTATTGGATTTCTGCTGGTGGTGTGCAATAAATTCACTCACTTTAGCTGATGTAGCAGTGTCCAAAGCCCCGATGACGTGCCAAAATTTTGTGCCCTCCGCCGTTATGCTGCGAAGACTAAACTGGTTTTCAGCCTGATAAAGCCATACCCGAGGTTGGTTTGTCCACAAATGAGGCAAGTGAACTCCCACCGTGTTAACTGCAGCCGTGGCGGCAGCTGCTGCTGCGGTAGTTGCATCCATGACAACTGTAGATTCAAGCTTCGGCTGAATCTTGCAGTCGGGGTCACCATTTGTAGCCACTACTTTGGTAGAGCTACTAAATCAACATGCACACACAAGATTAGTCAGCAAAGACTGTTTATTTGAGTTTGTTTCCTCCTTTTGTATCCCTCCTGGTCCGGAAACTGGGATTGACGTCACCACGGGCTTGTCACTAATCTGTGGGGCTGCCGTGTTTGAAGTAAAGACGATGGGAGCCCCGCGCCCTCTCGAAAGAGGCACAATGGTCCAGTGTGCCGCTACTTGGCTTGCAGCACCGCATTCACACGATTTCTTGCCCAGATGAGTGGCCTGCGGCTCTACGCGTTCGCTCTGCTGGCCCAGCGATGGTTCGCAATACCGCTCTTCGCGACCGCTTGGCCTGCTACAATACCTGGAATGGTTTGGTTGTATTATGAGGGAAGATCAGACAGTTATGCTGATGTTGTCTCTTCAGTCCCTTACAATGCTTAAAGGACATTCAGATAGGTACATGGATAGGATACGTTTTGAGGGATATGGACTACTTAAAAATGAAGATGGGAATGTTGCCAGAGCCGCTGTAGTGGCAGCACTGCCACTGGTGCAGTCCTGCGGGGAGCGAGGGAGTGGAGAAGCAGCGCTCCCACGGGGTCCAGCCGCCCAGTTGACTGCCGTCAGCTCAGCCTGGTGGTCTTATTTGTGATCCTGCGATCTCGGGGTCTGTAGTCAAGATGGCGGCGCCTATTAATTGGCAGCAGCCAAGAGGGGGTGGGGGACTGCAGACTCTGGGGAAGCAGAGGACTGGAGCCGGTCACAAGATGAACTCCCCCTCAGAGAAGCAGAAGAGATCGTGACCACTGAGGTGGACCAGTGAGGGGGCTCTGCGGCGGGCTGCTGGAGACTCAAGGCGAGGAACCCACGGAAGCTGTGGACTGCTGGAGATTGGCCCAAACTGGCTGGAAGGGTACTAGGTATTGGAACCGGGATGCGAGGGTGCCGAAGGGTCCCTGACCGTGTCAGAGATTTGGATCTGGAGCTCAGGTTGCCAGTGGTTTGGACAGGACTCTGGGCAATTGCGGAGGCTGCAGAAGTGCTGGAGATGAATCTACAGACACTCTGTGTCTGGGGGTACTTTCTTTTGCCTCTTGCTCTCTCTCTGACTGTAAGTCTTTCTGCAAGACATGTCAGATGCGCCTAGGCAATTTCTACTGGTGGAAAATCTCTCTGCCTTGCAGCAGGCAAATGGGAATTTCATGTAATAGGATACTGTTTTATTGCTATGACAATAAACTGAATCTTGAATCCTGTATCTTGTAGGCAAATGGGACTAACTCAGGTTTAACAAGTTGGGTCGAAGTGTCCTTTCCGTGCTGCAATATTGACCCTATGTAATGTCAAGAAACATTGAAGGATACTGGATTCTGCAAAGTCCATAAGGATTCTGGACTTCAGAAGAGTGAAAAATAACTTGAATGAAACACACCATCCTGAGGGACTTGACAAGGGGAGGAGAGTGAACAAGTGTGATAGAACCTAGAAATACAGGCCACAGTTTAAAAACCAAGCATCTCCCATTTAAGAACGTGATGAGGTAGCATCTGTCACTTCATGCAGCTGAGAATATTTGGAATTCTTTTCTTGAACATGTAGTGGAAGCATACTCTTGAATATATTAAAGGCAGAAGTCAATAGACATTTGACAACTAAGAGTGTGAAAGATTATTGTGGGCAGCTGGGAATGCAGAGTTGACGTTAAAATCAAATCAGTTGTGATCTTATTAAATGGTGAACCAGATTCAAATGACCAATTGGCCTATTCCTGCTTCCAGTTTGTATGTTACTACACTACCCAGGCACCTGTGGAGAGCATCTATAAAACAAATGTCACGATGCCATTCAAGAACCAATGGAACAATCTCAGTCAACCATCTCGGTGCCTGGACTGCTCAGAAGAAGCCCTGTAGTATTTTTAATTTTGAAATTTTTTTTAGATATACAGCATTTTTAACAGGCCAATTCGGTCGGCCCTATGAGTCCTTGCTGCCCATTTTACACCCCATTAACCTACACCCCAGTACGTTTTTGAAGGGTGGGAGGAAACTGGAGCTCCCAGAGAAAACTCACGTAGACCCGGGGAGAACGTACAAATTCCTTATAGACAGCATGGGACTTGAACTCAGGTCCAGTCCAAATCTCTGGCACTCTAAATGCATTGCGCTAACCAGGACGCCACAGAAGAGTGAGTGGAAGTTCAGGTATATAGAACTTGTTCAAGATTTCTTTGTTACCAGGTGCACAGGATGTGTTTTCCTTTGCTTGCCCTGTAAAGGCACGCTAAGAGGTAGCATTGGTTCAGTATCACTGCCAAGACTATTATTATATTGACATTTGACACCAAAAAAGAGTATAGGTGTTGAGCAGTGAGAATAGGAGGAGAAAGGGAAGTGGGAAAGCAGGCAGATCAGTAATATGTCTGTTGGGGGCACTATCTGTAGTCCCAATAATGACACCGACAAAAGGTTGAGGGGAACGATAGGCTTTATTGTACTAGAGACTACTAGCCCGGATCCAAGGCTAGGAATGAGCGGGAAGAAGAGGGGACTTGATCTTTATGGCCCGGGGTCACATGGGCAGGACTAAGGGAGGAGCCAAGGCAGGAAGACACCCGGAGGGTGGGGGTTAATCAGATGTAATTGGGCAGCACGTTTTAATGGCCAGAATCCGCTTCTACTTTGGTGTAAATAAAATTTAATTTACATTTAAAGTGTGCTTGGAATAGTCACCATGTCAGGAAGATCCCACAGAGAGGGAAAGAATGTCAATAGACCAGATCAAAGGCCTTCCTCCAGTTCTTCTGTAACTTGAAACATTACTGCTTTGTAATTATTCCGATGAAAAGTTATCAATTTTGTCTTAAATTTTGTTCCTCTGCAGATGCTGTCAAAGCAGTTTTTGGACTTTTTTGTTTTATTCAAAATTACAGAGATCACAATTTTTTTGCTTCTCTATTGCCTATGAAATATTATTTGTACGTGTGGCAAGAGCGTACGACAGAATTTTCAAATAACAATTGAAACATCTTATTTTGGATTCTGCTAAAAAAAAGACTATTGTTAGTATGAGCAAAGACTTACTGCACAAAGATTCAGGTTAGCAAATTAAGGGGGATCAGAACATGTTTATCCTTGAAATAACAAATGCAATTTAGTACACACTGAACTAGTGCAGGGAAATTAATGGAGATGAGTCTGAGGAGCAGGATTGGAAAGGCATTAAGGAAAATCAGTATGGTTTTATGTGGGGAGAGGTATGTCTCATAAATTTGACTCAAAACATGCAGTTACATTGGATCCACAATGATTTGATCAGCTGCATACAAAATTGGCTTGGTCAGAGAAGACAGTGTGGACTAGTCAGGGGTATTTCTCTCACAGGTGGAATTTTTCTGTAAACTTTGTTATATAAACAAAATAGAGAGAGTGTGGAGAAGGTTCACGAGAATGTTGACAGGATTTCAGGGTCTGAGTTACAGGGAAAGGTTGTGCAGACTGGAACTTTTTTCTCTGGAGCGTAGAAGATTGAGAGGGGACTTGATAGAGGTGTTTAAGATTTTAAAAGGGACAGACAGAGTAAATGTGGATAGGCTTTTTCAATTAAGAAAGGGGGAGATTCAAACTAGAGGACATGGTTTAAGATTGAAGGGGGAAAATTATAAGGGGAACATGAGGGGAAATTTCTTTACGCAGAGGGTGGTGGGGATGTGGAATGAGCTTCCGGCAGACGTGGTCGAGGCGGGATCATTGGTTATATTTAAGGAAAGACTGGATTGTTACATGGATAGGAGGGGACTAGAGGGGTATGGACCGGGTGCTGGTCAGTGGGACTAGGAGGGTGGAGATTTGCTACGGCATGGACTAGTAGGGCCGAACTGGCCTGTTCTGTGCTGTAAGTGGTTATATGGTTATATGACACAGAGGTTGCTGGAGTTGTAGATCATGAGAATACTTGACAATGAAAACAATGGGATATACTATGTTGGAAATTTGGACTGAGAAATGGTAGATGGTGTTTAATTCAGACAACTGTGAAGTATTATATTTTGGCAGGTCAAATGTAGAAGGAATGTCTAGTTATTGGCAGGACCTTCAACCGAATGTGTAAAGGTTAAAACCTTGTGTTTTTGATTTGTAGTTAATTTTATGACTATCACTTTAAGCAGAAGAATTGTTTGTAGTGTTACCATAGTTACTATGATGTCATATGTCATAATATCCATGTATATAGAGATTTTGCTCTCATTCTTTGGAGAATCATGACAGATACAAGCTCTCGAGACACTTTGAATTCATCTTAATCATCTCATTATCATTTTATATCATTGTGTCTTTAAATATAGCTGAATGCTATGAAAATCTCAATGCAAAGTTATGCAAAATGTTTATTATTTTATCTACAAATGGAAGCTACTTACAGCTGCAAATAGAAAGTTTGATTTGTTTTATAGATAGTAATTTGGAATATCGTCGCTTACGTTTCTGTGAAGATGATATGTTTAGAAATTGGGGAAAACGAGAACTTGGAAAGTGTCATCTATAGCATGTATGTTCAGAGGGATGTGGCGTTCATCCCCATAGCCCCCTAAAAGTGGCTACTCAAGCTGACAGGTTGATTAAGAAGGCATATGGCATGTTTGCCTAGATTGGTCGGTAGCAAGGAAAATTGATGAAAATTGAACAATTGAGAGCGTCCTAACATATGGTATTTCGGTGTGGTATGAGAATTGTCTTGCACAAGATCCCAAGGCACTTCAGTGGTTAGTGAAAACAGCCCAATGGATTATTGGCATCAAATCACCTACCATTGAAAACATCTGTAGGGAACAATGTCCGGGCAGGGCGAGAAACATCATCAAAGATGCATCACGTCCAAATCATGGACTATTTACTCTTCTCCCTTCGGGAAGATGCTACAGGAGCCTTTGCTTGCGCACCACTTGACTCAAGCAGAGATATTTTTTAAGAAGCTGTGTCTATGTTGAACGCTGAATCACGGCACTGAATGGTAATGCACTCTCACTGTAAAATCTACTTTTTAACAGTTTGTTGTAGAATAGTGTTATTGTTAATTTTAGTTGCATGTTTTATTGTAATGTATATAGCACTATTTTTTCACATTTGGTTATTTGCTGGTTTATTTGTACAATGACAATAAAGTGAATCATCAACATGTTGTAGCTATTTAACATTTTGGACAGGCCACATTTGGAATATTACATGCAATTCTGGTCACCCCATGACAGGAAGGATGTGCAGGCTTGGAGAAGCTGGAGAAGGGGTTCACCAAGATGTGGCCTGGATTGGAGATTATTAGCTGGAAGAAGGACAGGATAGATGAACTTGGATTGTTTTATGTGGCGCATCAGAGACTGATAGAAATGCATAAAATTATGTGGGGCCAAAAAGGGAAGGTTGTCCATGTTGTTTTTCCAGGGTTGATATGTCAATGTGAGAAGCCATAGCTTTACGGTGAAGAGTAAGTTCTGAGGAGATTTGCGAGGTATTTTAGGGTTGTAGTTTTAGGTGCCCGGAACGGGGTGTTGATAGAAATAAATATGAGGGCATTTAGTCAGGCAGGGATGAGAGGAATACAGACCCTTTGTAGGGGTTCGCACGGTTATTGTAGCGGTTGACGCACCTCTGTTACAGTGCAATCAACCCAGGTGTGAATCCGGCGCTGTCTATAAGGAGTTTGCACATTCTCCCCATGTCTCTGTGGGCTTCCTTCCAGCCTTCAAAATGTACTGGGTTGTAATTGGGGAGCACAGGCTTGTGGGCTGAAAGGACCTGCTGTTTGTCTAAATAAAAAAAAATGATGTGATTAGTTCAACTGGCATCATAGACATGATTAGTGAAAGAGCCTGTTCCAGAGCTGAATTGTTCCGTATTTCATATTCTACATATGGCTTGGAAGTTAGTTAACATGTTCATCAAGGGTTAATTTTCCTTTTCTAAATGAGACAAATGAAGCTGGTTAACACCCCATTTTACTGATTTTAGTTGGTGTTGCTAAAAGGTGCTTTAACACCCACACAACAGGCCAGCCAATGTGGAAACAGTTTGCCTAATGCAAAAGGGCACTTGTTAAATGCGCTGAGGATCCATTTAGACCCATTAAATAGCACTTGCGACTTTTCAGCAGTGGAGGGATTTCTGCAGTTAGTGTAGTGCATTTCTGAGAGCAGTGTTTCAGCGTGAGTAAGGAGGGGGTGGAGGCTGACATTTTTTGAACAATGACTCAGAAATGGAAGGGAGGCAGGGAACAGAAATGAGTCAGCGAGTGACTGGAAATAAAGAAGTGAAGTCACAGCATGGTGGCTCAGTGGGGGTTGGTTGCCTGTGAGTTTATAATTTAGACCAGCTTAATTTTCTTTTTGGTCTAAACCAAAAATAACCAAAATAAATGATGATGAGTTTATTGCCATGCACATAATATACCTCCAGGGACTTGGAATCTGGAGCAAATAATGAGAAGCCTGAATGACTCAATGGGTTAGACATCATTCACGGAGAAAATTAAACAGTCAACCTTTCAAGTCGAGACCTCTCCTCGAGACTCACTTGAAAAATAACTTAGGAAATCCTCATTTTACTTTTTTTTTTAACGCCAACAAAATTCTGTGTTGGCAATATATTTAAGTAAAAAGATATTAAGGATTCAATTTTAGAAACAATTGAGACTTACAGCATGGTAACAGGCCCTTCGGCCAACGAGGCCGTGTTGCCCAATTACACCCAATTGACTTACAACCCTTGTACATTTTTGAACAGTGGGAGGAAACTGGAACATCTGGATGAAACAGGGGGAGAATAACCTCCTTACAGACTGCGCTGGATTTGAACCTTTGTTTCTGGTGCTGTAAACAGCGTGGTGCTAATTGCTACACTAACCACGCTGTCCTTATGCTACTAGTGACACCCTTTATTTTAAGAATTAGACTTTCAAAATGCAGGTACTACAATGACTACAATTGTCTGTATAAATGTAGTCATGACATGACTGATGTAAATAACACAGAACAGAAAAATAGTGGAGTCCGTCCGATAAGAGTACTTTGAATGTATACTTAGTCATTATTATCAATCCATATTAAGATGCAAATTTTCATTAAAACATTTATTTTTCTTAGGGGATTGTCAAGGCAAATGCTGGGAGGCTATTTCCCCTCAAGGAAGAGGCTAGGGGTGAGGAGTCACGTGATGGAGTAGTGGCCGGACGGTGAACTCCAGCCCTCTCCAGAAAATTCGGGAAAAACAAAGGAAAACACAAAGGCACAGAAATAAAAGTTACAGAAAAGTGAGTATAAAGGTGGAAAGAAGATGGCGACAAAAAAAGAAAAATAGAAAGCAACGGTAAGAAGAGAGGAAGAGAAGACAAAGGAGGAAAAAGGTGAAGGCCTTACCTGTCCGAAGAGGCCCGCTGCGGAGAGAGAAACCCGCTCCCTCAGGTCGGTAAATAATGGACTACAAAAATGGCTCGCAGAGCCGAGTAAAAGTGCGCAACCGCGCATGCGCGAAGTATCGCGCATGCGCGATGCGAATGAAAAAAAACACACCGACAGGAGGGGGGACCAGCTGGGGAGTCGATCTCCACAGCTGGCAACGACAGCTGCAGAACACCTGCAGCAAGAAGAGACCACAGAAGACAATAGAAACAAGAAAGAAGAGGAGGAAAAGGCACCAAAGAAACAACAGATGGCCAACCCAGAGGAAGAAGAAGAGGAAGAGGAAGAGTACAGTGAAATAGAAGAAGAAAAGAAAGGCAAGGTAAAGGATATACTTGCTCTTATTAAAGGATACATGGAGTCATTTAAAGAATGGCAAACACAGGAATTTAAGGATTTAAGAAAAAGAATAAACAACACAGAAGAGAAAATAAATAAAATGGAGATGACCTTAACAGAAATGGGAAAGAAAATGGACAAGATGGAAGAGCGGGCAGTTGCAGCAGAAATGGAGGTAGAAGACTTAAAAAAGAAATTGGAGAAATCTAATAAAAAAACTAAAGAGACACAAGAACTACTAGCTCAAAAAATAGATACAATGGAAAACCATAACAGAAGAAATAACATAAAGATAGTGGGCCTTAAGGAAGATGAAGAAGGCAAGAATATGAGGGAGTTTATAAAAGAGTGGATCCCTAAGACCCTAGGATGTCCAGAACTACAGCAAGAAATGGAAATAGAAAGGGCACATAGAGTATTGGCCTCTAAACCACAACCACAACAAAAACCAAGATCTATTGTAGTAAAATTCCTAAGATATACTACAAGAGAAAAGGTACTGGAGAAGACAATGGAAAAAGTAAGAGAGGACAACAAACCACTGGAGTATAAAGGGCAAAAAATCTTCATTTATCCAGATATAAGTTTTGAACTCCTAAAGAAGAGAAAAGAGTTCAATACATCAAAGGCGATTTTATGGAAGAAAGGGTATAAATTTATACTAAAGCATCCAGCGGTATTGAAAATATTTATTCCAGGACAACAAAACAGACTATTCTCGGATCCAGAAGAAGCACGAAAATTTGCAGAACAATTACAAAAATAGACTGAGGGAGGAAGACGGGTAATGAGAGTAAAAATGATCACGATTGATATGTATGCGGGTAAAGAGGTATAAGAGTGAATAGAGACAATGAGCATACATGAATGTATCTGTACTTAGAGGAAAATATAGATAGTATAGACAAGAATTAATAAGGGAAGGTAATGGAATAGAGAGAATAAGGAGGGAATTAAAAGAGTGACCTTTGTGACATATGAAAAGTGAAATCTTTTCTGGGGGAGGCGGGGTGGGGGGAAATAGCGGTCACTGCAAAATCAGTTGACGCTTGCGAGTGGATTCGCAAATCCAAATGGAGAGGGGAGATGTGGTTGTCCGACAAGGGATAAAGGACAACTCAGGAGGTGAAGGGGAGATTGGGGATAAATAAGATAGAAATAGGAGAATAAGGAAAATGTTGGATGTTGTAGGAATGTTGTCTTATAAAGAGTTGAAAATAAGAAAACAGAAATGGAAAAGGAGGAAAGGTAATGATGGAAAAACGGAAAGAGAAGATAAACAAAATATAAAAGGGCTACGCTGAACTATATGTCTTTAAATATTAATGGAATACATAACCAAATTAAAAGGAAGAAACTACTAAATTTAAATGAACAAATGTATTCCATTAGAAAAAATAACATATAGGTTAAGAAATAATATTGAAATATTCGAACAAGTATAGGAGCCTTACATTAAATACAATAGCGAAAACCTACCGGGGACAAACATTACCTAAGTTGATGGAAGGAGAAGGAAAGAAAGGAATGGACTCAGTAGAATTTCTGGTGTAATTTTGTTGAATGACAACATTGTCTGACTGGCTTAATGCAACCTAGATTGTATACCTAAAATGGATGAGAGGGGGGGTTGGGGGGGTGGTTTGGGAGGAAAGGGGGGGGGAGAAAAAGTCACTGTATATGTGTGAAAAAGAAATAGTGTATATCATGGCTAATGTGATTTATGGTGTGAAAAATAAAAAATTAAAATAAAAAAAAAGGAAGAGGCTAGGGGTGAAGGGTATCATTTCGGAAAAAAAGGGGAACTTTTGAAACATTGAAATGAAGAAAGGTTTTCTACTTTATAAGTTTGTCACTCTTTGGACTACCTGATCTGAGTAAGATATGGAGGTGGACTCTTGACTATATTCAAAGCAGCAGAAAGAATTTTACATGTTGACACTTCATTAGCCAATAGGGTGGAAACCTGCAAATCATCTTTGTTAAACAACGTAATCTAAAGAAGCTGGGGTCAAGTGCAATATGCAAGTGTGTATTCAAGGAGCTACATCCCTCTGTTCTACGGCACTCTTCAATACCCTACCATTCACCATCTATGTTCTATTTTGATTAGCCCTACCAAAATGTAACACCTCACATTTATCTGCATTAAACTCCATCTGCCATCTTTCAAACCCCTCTTCTAACTGGCCTAAATCTCTCTGCAAGCTTTGAAGCCCTTCTTCACTATCCAGGTCCACCTATCTTAGTATCATCTGCTTGTTTACTAATCCAATTTACCAGATCATTAATGTTTATGACAAACAGTAATGGACCCAATACTGAACCCTGCTTCCAAACTGATAAACATTTCTATCGACCACTACTCTCAGGCATCTCCCATTCAACCATTGTTGAATCCATTTTACTTCTTTAATGTTAATGTGAATTAAAGAGATAAACTGGAGCCATGAGTTGAGTGTGGCTGCCTTGAACGTCAAGAGCAACATTTGCATGTAACATCATTGAACCCTGGTAAAGCCAAAAATCAGTAAGCAGTAAGGGATAAATACCTCGAACAAAAAAAGATAGCTGTTACATTTTTCTATTCAATATGACTCTGCCCCTGTAGTCAAAATGCACAAGTGCTGAAGGAACTCAGCAGGTGTCACAGCGTCCATAAGAAGTAAAGATAGATAACCAACGTTTTGGGCCTGAGCCCTTTTGTTGTGTTTGACAATAAGAGGTCCATCTACCATTGGAGTTGGGAAAGGAAGTTGGGTGGGCACCTGTTTAATATGAATGTGGTCAGAACATTTTGTAGACAAGTAGAGAGGATGCAGGAAGCTACAAACAAAGTTCATGAAATATATGGCTTCAGAGTTGGAATGGGAATATTTGGCAATTGGTCTGAGAGAGTAGGAAAAGCAAAGGGAGAGTTGAAGTTGTTTTCATATCTTGGTCGATTGGGATTTAGTCAACAGGGTTTTTTTGCTTTTGATAAAGCTGGTGGATTAATTCAATTTCTATAAATATTTACTGACATTCTTTTAAACATCTTGATAAGATTGCCTCTAAATTTATCTCCAGGCAATACAACTAAAAATCTTGAAAATAAGAATTAACTCTGTATGTTCTTCCTTTTGTACTGTACACAATTCTCTTAAATTTTGTTACAGAGATCAATAATGTTTTAATAATTGTTATATTATTAGTTATATAACTTAATGGAAGTGGAAGAGCAATGATATGATACACTTCTAAAATTTATTTCTAAATTTAGACATACAGCACGGTAACAGGCCATTTCGGCCCATGAGACAGTGCTGCCCAATTTACACTCCATTAACCTACACTCCAGTGTGCTTCAAAAGGTGGGAGGAAACCAGAGTCCCCAGGGAACACCACACAGACTCGGAGAAAATGTACAAACTCCTTACGGACAGTGCGGGATTCGAACCCAAGTGGTAAACAATAAGGTCCTTTTCTCTATTTTAATACCTTACAAATTCTAACATTTACCAAAATTAGCTCAGATTTCCATCTATGTTTCAGAAATGTGGAAGCGTTTTATGAAATAACTTGTTCAATGTCCTTCAGCTGATTTTGGAATATTATACTTTAATCTGCACCACAATCCAAATAATCTTACTATATTACTGAAGAATTGTTTCCAATGTTTGCTACGCTTCTTTATCTCTTTGTAATTGTGTTTTATTACATTTATTGAGGTTTTGACCTTATCTACTTTTCAAGGTAGATCTTAAATTAGGAATTTGAATTGCTTTGATGGTTAAACCCAGCAGTATTCTCCAATGAGCACAATAAAGCACTTCATAGATAATAAATTATTTTTGAAGTGTATTACCCATTAAGGAGGCCAATATACACCAGCCAAATAGATTGTAGGCAGTTTGTATAAATAGCTGCAAACCAACTCAGCAGTTAACGTGTGTTCTTGATGGCAGTGAAAGCAGAAAATATTCAACTGAACAGACAGTATCTCTGGAGAAAGGAGCAGAGTTTGTTTTCAGAACCATGTAAAGGTAGAAATCAAACACATTTCAAGTTGCAGAGAAGATGAAGGCAGGGAGAGAACAAAGGGATTGACTCTGACCAGATGAAGATCTAACACTGATGCTTGTGGATTAGAGGAGATCCATCAGATGATGAACAAACACATAAGGAGAGAGGCAAAGAAACACTAGAAATATGAAAAATAAATCCATGCAGATGCTGGGAATCTGAAATAAAAGGTCGAATGACCTACTCCTGCTCCTATCTTCTATGTTTCTATGTTTCTATGTTTCAACTGTTTGGAAACTACAAACACATCACAATTTTAAAGGCTTTTTCAAGGAGTCAGGAAGAACGTTAATGATCATCTTACATGCTGTCAATCTTTATTCTACATCTATTGTTGTGCATCTGTGGAGTGGAATCCACCAAATTTAACATCTCTTGTTGGGTAACTTGCTTGCCAGCACCCATTTAGGACAGGCAGCTCACTAATTATATTATAATTAGGCTTAAATGGGTCTTCAGGGTTTAATTTAATTATATTTAATTATTTCCACTGTCTGCTTTAGCCTCCATTTGTTTCTTCTGCCAATATTTTCATTTCTCTCATCAGAGTGACATTTACCCTTGAATCGGATAAAACTCAGTATATCCATGGATGTTCATACTGTAACGTCAGTGCTGCCTCTGGTGCCGACCCGGGAGAGCAGAGAGAGATGTCACAGTGATGCTCTGAAGGATTAAACTGCCCGCTCCTCATGTTGACTGCTCCATTAAACACCCTGTTAGAGGAGCCGACAGTGTTTTTAAACTTAACTCCTGCCACCATGGGTCTGTGCCTAAGACAGCGGCACCTGTGCTTGGCAGCGGCCATGCGGGGTTACAGATTCTGGAGAGCACAGAGAGCAGGGAACCAGAAACGGAATCACAGTATCAAAGTTGTATAGAATGGCCCAGGCTCTTTGGCATTTAAAGGCAGAAGGCCACCTTTCAATCCATCCTGCAAATTCCTGAGCTGATGGAACTCATTTGGAGATCTTTCAATACATATGGTGGCAATGGCTTTCTATTCATGGTTGACCACTAAAGCCTTAATCAATGACTTGTCATCAGAGCTATCAGTACCTCCTTGTCCAGCCAGCTACTCCTGTTGAAGCCCTGTCCCCAGTCCCCACAACTGCTTAATAGCATTCAAAGTTTCAATGAGCAGACACTTCAGGGATGTCGTCCATGCAATATCTAATCATCTGGAGTGAAACACGAAGTCTGCAGATGCTGTGATTGGAGTGAAAACATGGAAATGCTGGAGGGGCTCAGCAGGTCTCTCAGAGTCCGTAGGAATCAAAGACGTGAAGCCATATTATCGATGTGAAGGGCTGAGGTCCGAAACGTCAGTAAAAAATCTTTACCTCCTATGGATACTGCAAGGCCCAAGAGGAATGGATTACATTACAATGCAAGTACAGAATTGTCTTCCTTTACTGAGGTTATCACTTGAGGCCATAAGAATACGGTTCTTGAGCCCGATTAGCTATTATGTAAAATGGTGACCCATCTGTGGATTACCTCAAAATTCAACCATTATTCCATGGTTTAACACAGACTAACAAATAACCACCAAGCACAGATTTAGAATTAACAATTGACTCAGCAGCGATTGCCATATGTGGAATTTCTACCATTGTCTATATTTAGATTTGATATGATGACAGATAGAGGGTATTTACAAATCATAGTCTCGATTATTGCAGCTCAGAATATTGTATCGACTGCACAATGGGTTGTGACCTTCTCTACAATGTTGTCTAGAAGAGCCATCCTATTCAAATGGAAAGACTCTAGACCTCCAACAGTGTTTCAATGGTTCTCTCATATTATGTCCTGTTTAAGTTCAGAAAAAAAATAGATTTGATTCATCAGTGAGATTTGAAGATACATGGCGACCATTTATGTTTTATTTTCATTTCATGTAAATGTTTTTAATGTGATTAGGTGTATTCACTCTTCCAGATGAGATGTAGTCTTACCTTTGTGCTTCTGTCACTGTGGATAAAGCCTGGTTACCCAAAGAGCACGAAGATACTTCAGAGAGCCTTGATAACAGTGGCTATGGTAATATCAGGGCATAGGATGGTGAAGGAGAAATGGGAATATTCATCGATAACTGCAAGGAAATAGACATTCCATTTGGTGGAGGGGAGGGGACCTTTGAAATCGATGGTGAGGCACTTGAAGGGGTGCGTAGTCTTGATGAGATGCACCTTGTCTGGCTGGTGGAACTGCAGATTGCATTTAGCACAGACCTGGCAGTTTCTGGAACTCCTCAACAGAGTAAGGTAGATTCCGAGATTTAACAAAATGGAAAAACCTGGTAAATCTTTGATGACAGAGATTATTGTGAAGAGTCTGTAGTCTGTCCATTTGAAAACTAGCACAGGTTTCTCGGGATAGAGCGTTTGGAAGCTTGTTAAGTTTGCCAGATCTGAAGAGTATATCACAGTTGTATGTAGCTCAATTCTCGACCTGAGGATTTTATCATTTTTGCTTTTTCCCCTTTTAAACATGAATGTGACCACCCGCTGGTCTGTGAGAAGAGTGAACTGTATCCCAGTGAGATAGTGGTGTACTGTTTCTACAATAGCCTGGGCCTCCTCATGACAGAGGAGTGGTGAATCTTAGGGCCTTAAAGGATACCTGAGAAAAAGGCGATAAGCCTGCCTGTCTGGTTGAGAGTGGCAGCTAGGGCAAAGTCATACGCATCGCTCTCCAATTGCAATGGTGTTTTCGTGTCGATGGCATGCATGGTTGCCTTGGCGAAGTCGGCTTTGGCCCATTTGAATGCCTTTTGGGCTTCTTTTGTCAGGGATGCGTGGCTTTGACCAGTGGCCAAATCTCATCAGCATAGTTGGGGACCCATTGAGTGTAGTAAGAGAAGAACCCGAGGCATCGCTTCAGTGCTTTTAGGATATGTGGGAGGGGCAGCTCCATCAATGGACGCATGTGGTCAGGGTCGGGGCAATGATGCCATTCTCAACAACACAACCAAGGATGGCCAGTCGTGCTGCCCAGAAGACACATTTGTCCTTGTTATAAGTCAGGCTCATGCTTTTCGCTGCTTGAAGGATTTTGCTGAGATTAGCATCATGGTCCTGCAGATAGTGGCTGCAAATGGTAACTTTATTTAGGTAGGGAAAGTGGCCTGTAGATTGTAATGGTCAACCATCTGGTCCATTTCCTGTTGGGAAATGGAGACCCAGTTTGAGATGCCAAAATGGACTTGGAGGAAGTGATAGAGACATCCATCTTCCTCGAATACCATATACTGGCGGTGCTCTGGACAGATCGGGAACTGGTGGTAGGCCGATTTCAGGACAGTCATGAAGAACACCTGATACTGTGCAATCTGGTTGACCATATTGGATATACGGGGAATGGGGTATGCATCGAGCTGTGTATACCAGTTAATAGTCTGGCTGTAGTCAATAACCATTTTAATTTTTTTCTCTGACCACGGCAACCTGGACCCTCCAAGGACTATTACTGGGCTCGATAATGCCCTTGCCCAATAACCACTGGACCTCCGTCTTGATAAGCACCCTGCCAGCAGCACAGCACCATCTACTCCTGGTGGCTACCAGCTTACAATCGGGAGTGAGGTTTGCGAATTGTGAGGGGTTGACCTTGAGGGTCAAGAGGCCAACATGTCACCTATGAGAGGCCATCCGAGAAACATTTGTTACAGACAGGTAAGGGGGATAGGGCCCATTGAATTGCAAGGTGACCTTCTGCAGTTGGCACTGGAAGTCCAGCCCCAGTAACAAGGGGGCACAGAGCTGAGGCATGATGAGCAGTCTGGTGTTTGTACACTATGCCTCCAATAGGCAGGATCACTATGCAGGATCCATAGATGGCCATGGAGTTTGATTGGATGCAAAGGATATCCTGTGTTTGGCAGGCCATACTTTAAGGGACAGACTTTTAGTGGTATCGGGGTGGATAAAACTTTCTGTACTCCCGCTATCGAATAAACATTTCATAACGTGCCCGTTTACCTGGACGTCCATCATGGACCTGGCGAGTTCATGTGGTGCCTCCTGATTCAGTCTGATGGATGCCAGTATGGATTCAGCATCCGAGTTTGTTGGGTGCCCCTGCTCCCAAAATTGCCACCCTCAGCCCCAAGATAACTGGCCTTGACCCCTAAAGGGGTCATTTGCCAGGGAAGAGGGTGCTTGGGGTGCTGTCCAATATGGTGTCTCACATGATTCACACTTGGCATTGCTGAAGTGCAAGCAAGATGGCACTGATTGCCAGGCTCAGGGTAGCGAATGGCCACACGCGACACTAAAATAGACAACACTTTCCAGTTCTAGTATTTCCTAATTTCAAAATGTATCGTCTTCAAAGAAACATTGGCTACAATATTCTGAATTACTATCTTTTTAATCCAATAAACCAAACTTTGTAGATGCAGCTTTATGTAGCTTTAATTCATTGATAAAACAGATAAACATTTTGCATAATTTTGCATTAAGATTTTCATAACGGCGAATAAACAAACCATATACTGTATTTAAAGATATAATGATATTCAACTTTAAAGAGATTTTCAAGAAGAAATAGGACGAATTTGAAGAAAATTATCTCGAGCTCACGTCTCCTTCATAGTTCATTGAAGAATGTGATGCAAGCTCTTAGTCTGCACGGATATTGCGACATATTACGTCATAGTCTTTCTTAAAGAGACAAGCACAAAATTAACTAAGGATCAAAAATCTAAGGTTTTAACCTTTACATTCCAGCCCTTAATTATTTTAATAGATGTTAATGACTAAGATATAATAATTACTATTACAGATACAAAAGTAAATAGGGTAAGTTTAAAAATAGAAATTAAATCTTTTTGCTTCTTTTAACAGACAGATTTTAGTAATAGGTCAATTTAAGTAACCAGTCTTGGTTTTAATCTGCACTTGCCAACCAAAACCTTTCTTATCCGGAACTGTATCCATGATTTTCTACAGCAACCAAGAACTTGTAAAAAAATTTTTTTTAAAGTTTTCACACTATGAACCATATTGACCAAAATACATATAAACATTTCCCTCTTGAATATACACAGTGTCATTTTCTCCCCTTTTTCCCCTTCCCTTCCCTCTCTCCTACCACCCCCCTCCCCACCCACTAAACGTTCAACATATATGATACATTAAACCCATTAAACAATGTCATCACACAATGAAAATAAACAAGAAAATTGTGTCATCTACTTTTACAAACTGGGTCAGTTTATTTCGTCTTCTTCTCATTCTGTCAATTTAGGTGGTGGAGGTCTGCAGTAGGACTTCTATGTTGTGATCCATGTACAGTTCCCAAATTTGTTCGAATACTGTGATGTTATTTCTTAAATTATATGTTATTTTTTCCAATGGAATACATTTATTCATTTCTATGTACCATTGATGTATTCTCAGGCTATTAATAAAATCAAAAAAAGCAACATACCAAAAAATCCAGAATCTTTCTTCTAAGTAATATAAGTAGTAAATAACTTGGCCTCAATTTGGATGGAGCACAAAAAATGATTTATTATGATAGCCTTAGCTGTAGCAAAAAAAATGTATTATGTCAACCAAGAACTTCTTGATGCAGAATCGTCCATAATAATTACAATGCCTCCGCATACAAAATTACGTTTAGCTATAGACTGTTTTTGTCTCTCTTGTAATAATGAAAGATATTCTTTAATCTATCTTTTCTAAAATAAATCCACAATTGTGACAGATTACGTTGTGTTTATATTGTATATAGATATGTTTTGGGGAGATAAATCGGGGAAGGATTTTTAGTGTAAACACTTCAAAACAGATCTCATTTAAAATAGTGGAGCTCTGCTCAATCCAGTCAGGGAAGCTCCTGGGGGCCTTTGCAAAAACTTTGGGGAGTGCCCAAGAGACTTCACTAAAGGATTGTTTTGAAAAGCAACAGGTGAAAGAGATCGGAGGAGTAGTTTGGAGCTTCAAGCTATCTGGAGTGGAACTCGTTCTAAGAGGGTCATGTGGTTTTGTAAGCAGAGAAAGTCAAACAGGCTTTGTCTCTGAGAGATAGAGAGAGAGAAAGAATGAGAGAGAAAGAGAGATCAGTTCTGCAATTTTACAGTCAGCAGCAGCAGCTTGGACTGGAACAGGACAAGCTGACAAGCTTGTGGAAAACCCCATTTGGAAGACAGGTTTTGAGTGCTTAGTTCAGCCTGGTCAAAGCCCTTGTGATCTATGCAAGAGGAGATGGCTGGCTGTGTGATGTTTCACTTGAAATAAGAGAAACAAAAAGGGACTTTGTGGTGACCTGAAAGAAAGAGGTTATCATCTGGAAAACTCTGATGGGGAAAGTTTCTTCAGCAAGACACTGTCATGGCTGATTAAAAAGGATCAGTTTGTGTCCAGGGACAACAAATCTCTCTCTGAAATCTGATAAAAACTTCCTGAGCAGTAACCATTTACCTTTCAAGCACCAAAGCCTGGTGAACTTTATAAATGTTAAATTCTGTGCACAGTATAAGAATTGCCTGCAACCAGTGAACTTGGAGGAATGAGAAGTGAGATTGGACTGTGAAACAAAGAACCTTTCTGAACTTACACACACACACACACACATTACATACACATGCACTTAGAATTAGAAGGGGATTAAGTTAGGTTATTTAAGTTAACAGTGATAAGTTACAGTGTGATTCTGTTTTCATGTTTAAAGATAATTAAAAGCAAAATTTTTAAATTAACTATTTGTCTTGGTGTATATCTATTGCTGCTGGGTTTTGGGGTCCTCTGGGCACATAACACAATGGACTGCACTTGTTTCCATCTGTGTCTTACATAGATATCTTCTTTCTGAAATTGACCTGGAGGCATTAAAGGTTTAGATTTAAGAAGTAAGAGGTGATTTGGTGTAAGTGCCTCAATGTCATTTGAATCAACAGAAATTTTAGTTATTGGATGACTATTTAAAATAGTTTTGATTTCACACAATAATGTCTGAAGATTGTCATCGTTCAATATTTGACTCTTCAAAATGGAATAAAGAATTTTCTTGATTGATCTCATAGTTCTTTCCCATACATCTCCATGATGTGATCCAGTGGGTGAGTTAAATATCCAATTAATTTATTTTTGAAGTAATTCATCATGAATTTGATGTTGATTTCAATTTTGAATTGCCTTTTGTAAATCTAGTTCTGTAAAGTTAGGTCCTTTATCAGAATCTAATTCCTTTACTTGACCACGTCTGGCGATAAATCGTCAAAGCACATTGATAAAAGTGTCCGTATCTAGCAATGACGCTACTTCAATGTGAATTGCTCTCGTAGTCAAACAGGAAAAAATAGCAACATATAATTTTTCAACACTTCTTCCTCGTTTTACTTGCAAAGGACCAAAATAATCAACTCCCACATATGTAAATTGGGGTTCATCAGGTGAAACTCTCTTGTGGAAAATCCACCATTTGTTGTTATCCAGGTTTAGCATGCAAAACCTTCTCAATCTCATTAATTCTGTAAGTCACAAAGATATGAAACCTCATGGTTTTGTTATTAATGTACTTAACCATTGATGTACTACCAGACCAAATCCTAGAAACTGCTAACGCCATCTGTAATTCTCTTTATAACACAGTGTCCATTTTTCTCCCCATAGTAGCGGCAATCACTTCCATTTGAGGTATAGTGACTGGCTTTAATGGAGCCACTCTGGCTTTTCCCATTACAAATCCACAATGTACTGGCTCTTGGTTATTTCATGGTACTAAATAACTGTCAGTACCAAAACCACCTTCACTTCCAACAGCAAAATGGTGTAGCTGAGCAAATGTGACAATTCCAAAATCTGTAGGTTTTAACACATCTGTTGACTTCAAAACATTCTAACATTTCAAGAATCTCAATCCAATTCATTCAATCTTTGCAATGGAATCTGGTATAGTTTCATCCCATTCAAATTTTCTTCTGCACAATTCTTGCAGAATTTTCTTGGCTATTAATAATACTGGTGCCAATATTCCCAAAGGATCATATATTGAACTTACGATTGAAATAATATCTCTTTTTGTCAAAGGTCATTCTTTCAAAGCAATTTTGAATTTGAAAACATCAGATTGAACACACTATTGCACTCCTAGAATTCTTTCAACAGGTAGAATGTCACAATCTAATCCAAGATGTTTTTATCTCCTTTGCTCTTTCTGCCTCAGGAATAAGAGCCAACACATCTCGACTGTTGCTAATCCATTTCATAAGGAAGAAACCTTCTTTATTACAGATCTCTTTTAACTCATGATAAGAATCTATTGCAGCTTTTTCTGAAACCACTGAAGTAAGACAATCATCAACATAGAAATTATTTCTGATGATGTTTATAGCTGGAGAACAAAATTGCTCTTTATTATCTTCAGCACATTTCCTGAAAGTAAAATCTGCACAATTCAGTGACGAAATTGCTCCAAATAAATGAACTATCATTCTGTATTCAATCATATCTTTACTGTAATCGGCATTAGGCCACCATAACAATCGTAAAAAATTATGATCTTCTGTTGGTACATCACTTCAAGATCAATATACAAGAAGAAATAAGATGAATTCAAAGAGAATTATCTCGTGCTCATATCCCCTTAATAGTTCGTTGAAGAATGAGATGCAAACTTTTAGTCTTCATGGTTTATACGCCATATAATGTCATGGCCACGATGGTAACACAAACACAAAATTAATTAAGAATCAAAAACACAAATTTAACCTTTACAATGACCAAGTGGCTAATTGTCAGAGTTCTGGAGGGCCACCTGCAGTGTCTTCTAAGATCGACTGCCCTCATCAAATCGAGTACCTTTTGCTCCAGTAATCGCTGACGTATGTACCTGGAGCGGAGGCCAGCAATGTAGGTGTCTCTAATGAGGACATTGGCACACTGGGTGGCAGACACGAGCTTACAGACTTGGGCTCTGCACAGGATCCAGAAGGCCTGCTGGAACTCAGTGGTAGACTCACCAGGGCATTGTTTTCTAGTGGCCAGAAGATGCCTGGCATAGACCTTGTTAACCTCCCAGCGATACTGGGCCTTAAGGATCTCCATTACTGCCTGGTATGAGGTGGCTTCGCTGATCATGGGGAAAACCTGGAGCCCAACCCGCGAGAGGAGCAGTCTCAGCCGATTTGCGTCCATGGTGATAACATCCGAGGCTGCTGCCAAGAAGTTTTCAAAGCATCATAGCCACAGCTCAAAGGTGTTCAGGGCATCTGGCAACTGAGGGCTTAAGTCAAGTTTCTCTGGTTTCAAGTACTGTTCTATATCCCTTTGAAATTTTTAGCTATTAAAATTGATGTACCATCAATAATTCACAAAAGGCTGAATAGTGAAACAATCAGGCTTTTCATAGTTAAAGTCTGGAACACTATCAAACAAGAGTCCAACTCCTTGACTGATCAGAATAAAAGGAAAGGGTAGCTTGCAAAGGGCTATGGGTAGGATTGGTCTCAGGAGGTGTGTCCGGTCGATAGCTGCCATTCACAGTGTAACAGCAGTTTAGCCGGTCTCAGTGTCCATCAGAGTTTCCTTCAAACAACATGGCTTCTTCTCTACCATCATCAACTCCGCCCTCACCTACCTGTCCTCCATTACCTGCACATTTGCCCTGCCCCCCTCCACCTCCACCATCAACAAGGGTCGGATTCCCCTTGCCCTCATCTACAACCTGCCTCTGCATCCAACACATCCTCCTCCTCCTCCATTTCCACTACCTACAATGTGATCCCACCATGTGAAACCTATTCCTCTCTCCTCCCCTTTTTTACCTTCCATAGGAACTGCTCTTTCCATGAATCCCTCGTCCACTCCTCCCTCCCCACCTTTTCTTTCCTTGGCTCCTACCCCTGTGACCGCAGGAGGTGCTTAACTTGCACCCACGCTTCCTCCATCATTACAATTTGAGGCCCCAAACAGTCTTTTCAAGTGAACTAACACTTCACTTGTGAATCTGCAGGGATCATCTTGTGCATCCCTTGCTCCCACTGTGATCTCCTCTCGATTGGAGAGACTGGGTGCAGACTGGGAGATTGTTTTATTGAGGCCTTTGGCTCTGTCCACCACAATAGCATAGATCTCCCGGTAGCTATAGCCATGTTTTTAAATTCCTCATCCCATTCTCTTATTGACACATCTCTTGCGCTGCCAGACTAAGACATCCATAAATTCGAAGAACAAGAACTCATCTTCATCTGGACACCTTCCATCCAGATAGCATTAACCTTTGTCTTCTCCAATTACCATTACAACCACACACCCCACCCCATCTTCGTCCCCATGTCTCCATACCTCTAGTTCTGTCTCTCTCTCTCTCTCTTCCCTTTTCCCTCTGTCTCCTTTCACAGAGGCAAAATCAATTCTCACCTTTTTTATTGTCATATCTAATTGATGCCTTTTGTCTGTTGGTCTGTACTCCTCCCCCTTCCATACTTCCCCCTTTCTCTCCCCAGTCTTTATTCAGAAGCCTCCTTGCTTTTTGCTTATACCTTGAAGAGGGCTCAGTCCTGAAACGTCGGTAATATATCTTTGCCTTCTCTGGATGCTGAGAGACCGGCTGAGTTCCTCGAGCATTTCTGTGTGTTTTCATTTCTCAGTGTGACTTAGTCTTCTTGGGTGAGATGAAAGAACTTGTGTTAATCATGAACCTTTCACATCCACATTGCTTTGGTACCAGGAAATAACGTAAAGACTGCAGCTTATTTATCAACCACAACATTTTCTTGTATTTCAACAGAATTCCCCTTCCTTTTAGTCATTCCAGTGAGTCACACCAATAATTAAAGTGAGGAGGTCAGGCTATCATTGAATTTGCATTGCATTCCTGGAGTGGGACTTACATTATTACCATCATGGAAACTTCCAAGGTATCCTACTGTTTCTGTTACCTTGGTCCTCAATTTCTATCTTTCAGCTGACATTAAAATGCTCAAATTGTCCATTTAGAACAGCAGCAGTAGACATAAAATACTAATTTCCTGATGTACCCTTTTCTTTCCTACCATCTTGTTGACAGCTTCTAGTTGTTCACACATAAATTTCCCACTGTCTTTATTTGTGTCTTATAAACTGTCAGCCGACTCTCAGTGGGGCTTCTGTTGCCCAGCTCATCCTGCATCTGTGACAAACAGCTCTTGACAGAGTCTCAGAGACACAAATTTGACTTCAAAACGTGTCAGCTATCATTGCTATAAGCTTTATCAATGCAACCCAGGTTTAAAGATACATTTAACATTTCAGACAAATTACTTTTGGGCAATGAATATGCTGCTTTGCAATCACTCTGCATTATTGTGTTCTAGCCGTAAATGAGTTAATGAAGAATGGTGAAATAAATTTGATGAAACAGCACCTTTGATCTGTCCATTTACATGCAGCATCAGAGCTTGATGCCTTCAATTTTAATTTGTACTTTTTTAATCCTGGAAAGCAAACATTAAGAAAACAAATTTGGGCAAATGAAATTCCACATTTAACAATTAATTTTAGAGTTGTGAAGTTTCTTTTGCCCGAACTACAATGAATACTCAAAAAAAAACAAAAAACATGACCGCACAGAAACAGGCCCTTCAGCCCTTCTAGTCTGTGCCAAACTAATTTTCTGCCTGCTGCCACTGACCTGCACCTGGACCATATCCATCTATCCCTCTCCCATTCATGCACCTGTCCAAATTCTGCTTACATTTTAAAATGGAGCCCACATTCACCACTTCAGCTGGCAGCTTGTTCCACACTCCAACCACTCACTGTGAGAAGTTGTCCCCAATGTTTCCCCTTAAACTTTTCCCCTTTCACCTTTAACCCATGTTCTCTGGTTTCTATCTCACTTAACCTCAGTGGAAAAACATTTACTCTCTTTCTACCTCATAATTTTAAACACTTCTATCAAATCTCCCTTCATTCTATGTTTCACAGAAAAATCTCAGTTCTTAAATTATTTTTTCCTTCATGTGGACAACACAGGCAAACCCTTCCCGCCATCAAGAGCACCTACGGGGAACAGGGATGGCGGGGTTGACATATGCTGAAAGGCTAGAAAAACTGGACTTGTATCCGATGGAGTTTAGAAGAATGAGGGGGGACATGATTGAGGTATACAAAATCATCAGGGGGATAGACAGGGTGAAGTCGGATTACTTGTTCCCAATGATGGGGGAGACGAGGACTAGAGGGCATAGTTTAAGAATACAGGGTAGGCCCTTTAGGACGGAGATGAGAAAACATTTTTTTTACCCAGAGAAGTGTGAATCTGTGGAATGCTCTGCCACAGAGGGTGGTGGAGGCAGATTCGCTGATTATGTTCAAAAGAGAGTTAGATAAAACTCTAGTGGGCAAAGGAGTTAAGGGTTATGGGCTGGAAAGGTGTACTGATGGTAGTGATCAGTCATGATCTGTAAAATGGCGGTGCTGGCTCGACGGGCCGAAGGGCCTACTCCAGCTCCTATTGTCTATTGTCTGCCGTCAGAGAGCAGCAACAATAGTCAAGGATCCACATCATCCAGCACACGCTCTGTTCTCACTGCTACCATCAGGGAAGAGGTGTAGGTGCCACAAGACTCCCACCGCCAGGTTCAGGAACAACTGCTACCCATCCACCATCAGACTCCTCAACCACAGACTCAATCAGGGACTTGTTTAAGGACTCTTACTTTTGCACTTCATTGTTTATTTTTCTCCACTCTGTTTTGCACAGTCAGTAGTTTACATTTGTTTATTTGTTTACTTGTGTACATTGTGTAGTTTTGTTTGCACCACCAATAAGTGGTGATTCTGTCTCACCTGCAGGAATAAGAATCTCAGGGTTGTATGTGATATGTATGTTCTCTGACAATGAATCTGAATCTGTGATGTATAATTATTCTTTATAGTGTATTTTATGTACCTGTAGCTTTAGCCATCAAGAATTTTAATGCATCTGTACATTTTACTCATGTGTATGACAGAGCATTTTCATAACTGTCCAAGGCAAAATCCAGGCCACATGTTGATCATGGTTTGCAAGTTCTTTTACATAAGTCACTAATTTACCTTCTATTGGTGCATGCAATACCATCTCAAAATTACCTGCAAATATTTGCTTTGGCATCTGCCAAACCCTGGATGGGACGCCATTAGCTGGGCACCATCTAACTCCATCCTTTTCCATATCATTTCCTGGTCTGTCCGGAAACCCGTTTCCCCTCAGCACTGTGTGACATCTTCATCGAAAGGCATGCAGTTCTCAAATGGAGTAAGTTACCACCTTCTCGGAAAAACAAATCAGGGTTCATAATAAAGACTGGCCTCGCCAGTTCGGCCCATGTTCAAGTTTACTTATCAATCTTTTGCATAAGTACAACCTGACAAAGCAGTGTTCTCCAAGTCTCGATGCAAAACATGGAAAAACACAACCAGGTCTAGCACACATGCAGACAAACTAGACATATGCAGGATATATATATATATATATATATATATATATATATGTATATAAATAAATAAATAGTTTAATAAATAAATGATTAGTAAATATGAGAGTCTTGGTTAGTGTGAGCATTTGTTTTAGTCATTCAGTATTCTCATTGCCCATGGGAAAGAGCTGTTTCTTAGCCTCCTTATGCTGACTCTCATACTCCTGTATCTCTTTCCCCACAGAATTATCTGTAAGATCTGTTCATGAGGTAATAGGGGTCCAACAATCGCAGGAGATCATGTAAATTGAGGGGGGAGGGGTGGGGTGGGAGGAAACCTGTGATCCCCTCTGCCGCTCTTATGGCCTGTGGATTGATCCCTGATCCAATTCTCTACAGCAACCGTATCACACTGTGATGCAGCCGGCCAGGACACTCCTGATCGAGATCCTGCAGAAGGTTGACCTGATTGTGGCTCACAGCCTTGCCTGCTTCAGTCTTTTCAGGAAGCGCAATCACTGTTGCACCTTCCTGATAAGTGAGGAGATGTTGTGTGCCAGTGCTCAGAGTGACGGTGCTCAACGTTCTGCTAACGACCTCGACAGACTGTGGTCTACCCATCAGAAATTCCAGAATCCAGTTACAGAGAGAGAGACCCAGTGAGGTCCATTGAGGTGTTGAGGTGTTGAGACCCATTGAGGTCAGCTTCTTTACCAACCTCTAGAGAATAATCGTATTAAACTCTGTGCTGAAGTCGATCAACAGCAACTTGGCATATGAGGCGTCGTTCTCCAGATGGGTCAGGATGGAGTGGAGTGTTACGAATCCAGAGGACCCCAAAACCCACCAGCAGCAATAGAAATTCACCAAGACAAATGGTTACGAAAACAAAAGTTGATTTTAATTTTCTTTAAACATAAAAACAGGATCAAACTATTAACCTAACCTAACTTTAATTCTAACCGCATGTGTATGTAATGTGTTTATGTTCAGGAAGGTCCTTTGATTCACTGTCCAATCTCACCTTTCACTTCTCCAAGTTCACCAGTATCAGGCAATTCTTATACTGTGCACAGAATTTAACATTTATGAATTTTCACCAGGCTCTGGTGCTGAAGAGTAAATGGTTACCACTCAGGAGGGTTCTCGTTTGTTTCAGAGAGAGATTTGTTGCTCGTTGGACACACACAAACTGATTTCCCACTATCAGTCATTTCAGTGTCTTGCCAAAGAAACCTGCTCCATCATGAGTTTTCCATCTGATCACCTCTTCTCCAGGTCATCACAGAGTTCCTCTTGTTTTCCTTAATTCAGGAGAAACATTCTCACCAGCAATTTCCTTTTGTAAGGACTACAAGGGATTTTCAACAGGAGAACTCACAACCCGTCATCAAAATGGGGTTGTAAACCAGCTTGTCATGTTGCAGCTTTAAAAGCCACTGCAGAACTCAGTTCTCTCTCTCTCTCTCTCTCTCTCTCTCTCTCTCTCTCTCTCTCAAAGAGAAATCCTTTTTGGTCTTTTCTCACTCTCTGCTTCCAAAAACCAGAACTTCCTGCAGGGCTAACCCAATCCTTGAAAGATCTTATCAGCTCTTTGAAGCTGGGCTTTGATCCATTTGCACCTGCTTCTGAAGTTCCTTCCAAAGCTGTCCAATTCTCTTTTGCAAAGCCACGGGTACCTGCATATCTAACTTCAGTCAAGCTCTTGCATTTTAAATGAGATGTAAAGTGTTACTGTGTGTGTGAAGTGACCTACACTAAACCCTCACAATCTATTTCTTTTAAGGACATTAAAATATAATATGCAATATACTATACACCGTAACAGGAGGGACAAAGCTATAGCATCATCAGTGGAATGGTTTCTTTTATAGGTGAATTGAAATTGACCAGTGTCTCTGGAAGATGCATTCCATTACCAGACACCCCAAGCATTTCATAATGGTGGAAGTCAGTGCCACTGGCCGGTAATCATTAAGGCCTGTTACTCACCCTCTTTGGTCCTGGGATGATTGTGGCTGTCTTGAAACCCATGGGGACGATGGACTTCTGCCATGATGTGCTGAAGATGTCCATAAACACTTCCGTCATTGGTCTGTGCAGTATGCAGTTTGACAAAGGAATACCTTTAAGCTATGTTATGCTTTGTGATGGTACAGATTCTATCACCAATGTGTATATGTACAGATTGTAATGTAGGATGACCGTGATTGGCTGAGAATGTAGCCACACCTACTGGCAGGTCTTAAAGGATTGCTCCTAGCTAGACCAGGTCATTCTGGACTGGTCGACCTACTTGTGATATGCTCCAGTCTTTTAGTTAATAAAAGTCTTGGTTTGGATCAACAAGTCTTTGGTTCTTTCGACGCGCTCTATGCTGAGACGCTCAAAGGGGCGGGTGGCTTTGTTGACGTGAGTGTTCTTCGGACGGAAGAAGTGGGGCTTGCATTCAGCGCACACCGGGCAGGCTCGGTTCATGGAGTGAATCTTCTCGACCGTGTAGGGCAGGTTGCGAGCTTTGACAAAGTGTGCAAACCTAGTTACCCCTGGGTGAGAGAGCTCTTCGTGGAGTCTCTGCAGCCTGTCCAGTTGTATGTTGGCACAAGTCCCCCTGGAGAGTGCATCTGGTGGGTCATTGAGTTTTCTAGGCCGATACAGTATGTCATAATTAAAGATGGAGAGCCCGATTCTCCACCTGGCGATTTTGTCATTCTTGATTTTACCTCGCTGGATATTGCTAAACATGAAGGAGACCGCGCATTGGTCGGTCAGCAGTGTAAAGCGCCTGCCAGTGAGGTAGTGTCTCCAATGACGAACTGCTTCGAGTATGTCCTGGGCCTCCTTCTCGAAAGAGGAGTGTCGGCTCTCAGGACCCTGGAGGGTTCTGGAGAAGAAGGCTACTAGCCGGCCGGCCTGGTTCAAAGTAGCTGCCAGTGCAAAGTTGGACATATCGCTCTCGAATTGGAATGGAATGGACTTGTTGATGGCGTGCAGTGTTGCAGCAGCGATATCCGAATGTCCGATTTGACGCAGTTGAAGTTCGCTCTGGCTTCGGTTGACAGGGGGAAAGAGGTGGTCTTGATGAGTGGCCGTGCCTTGTCGGCATAGTGTGGAACCCATTGGGCATAGTAAGACAAAAAGCCCAGGCAGTGTCTGAGTACCATCTGGGTGTGGGGGGGTGGGGGGGGGGGGCAAGTCCATGAGCGGACACATGCGGTCAGGGTCCAGCATGACCACCCTGTTCTCCACCACACAACCTAGAATTGCGAGCCGAGTGGTCCGGAAGGCACACATGTCGAAATTGTAGGTCAAGTTTCAGCCGAATTGCAGACTGAAAAAATTTGTTAAGGTTGGCATCATGATCCTCCGTGTCATGAGCGCAGATGGTGACATTGTTCAGATACGGGAATGTAGCGGTCAGCCCGTTCTGGTCCACCATCCGGACCATTTACCGCTGGAAGACTGCAACGCCATTTGTGACCCCAAAGGGTATCCTGAGGAATTGATACAGCTGCCCATTCAATTTGAAGGCCGTGAAAGGTTGGTCTTCTTGGCGGATTGGCAGCAGATGATAGGCCAAATGTAATTCATTGGTGGAAAATACACGGTATTGGGCAATCTTATTCACCATATCCGTGATCTGTGGAAGGGGGTACGCATCCAGAAGCGTGAAGTGGTTGATTGTCTGGCTGTCGTCAACCACCATTTGCGGCTTCTCTCCGTTTTTAACAACCACAACCTGGGCCCTCCAGGGATTCGAGCTAGGTTCGATAATGCCCTCGTTCAGCAGTCTGCGCATCTCGCTTGTCATAAATTTCCTGTGTTCATAACTATATTGCCGGCTTTTGGTGGCCACAGGCTTCCAGCCAGGGGTGAGGTTTGCGAAAAGCGCTGGTGGAGCAACTCGGAGGGTGGAGACTACAGGTGAGGCCCCGGGGCGCGGGGTCGGGTGGCTCAGGCTGCCGCTGGCAGGAGGCTTCCAGGATGGAGTGGTTACAGACAGAGAGTGGAGCATGAGGCCCCCCAAAGTGCAGGGAAATGGTTTGAAATTGGCACTGAAAATCCAGTCCCAGCAGTGCATGGGCGCACAATTGGGGAAGGACTAACAGTTTGAAGTCTGCGAACGAGATACCCTGGACTTTCAGGGTCGCCACGCAGTACCCCTTTACCCCAGTCGAGTGCGATCTGGTCGCCAATGAAATTCTCTGTGCAGTGGGGAGAATAGCCAGTCCGCAACGGGTCTGGGCGGATAAAACTGTTAGTTGACCCCGAGTCAAATAAGCAATTGGTATATTGTCCATGCACTTGAATCAGTTCCATTGCTCTTGTGAGGGGTTGGGGGAAGTCCTGGTCGAGTGTTACTGATGCAGAGACTTGTAATGGGGACAGTAGAGTCCTGCGTGATGACATCATGCAACATGTGCGTGATGACATCACCCAAACAGTTGGGCCTGAAGAGACAGCGTCGAGGAGTTGGTGTTGCTGCCTTCATCCTGCTGGGGATGTTGGCCAGCCAATGGTAAGCGTTTGGGGTCGCTGCTTGCTGTCGGCGGTGGGGCAGTTGGCAGCGGCTGGTCTTTGGTCAGCAGTGTCAGGTCCCCGGTCACAGCAACGGTGGGTACCGGGTCGGTAGCGTCGGTCGCAGTTGCAGGTACCTGGTCAGCTGCCTCGGTGGTGGTGGATTGGTAGCGGTGGCAGGTCCCTGGTCAGCGGCAGTGGGAGTTACCTGGTCGGCAGCGGCGGTGGCTGTTGAGGTCAGGGCTTGGGCCTGGTCGGACATTGCTTTGTGAGGTAGGGTGAACGTCAATGTGGTGAGGGTGGGTTGTACCTTCCTTGCTCGGCGTCTGTCCCGTGACATCAGGCGCTGCCGCACGGTGGAGCCCTCGCTCTCATTGGACGAAAGCTTCCATTATATTCTTTTAGAACTTTTACAAAACTAGAGATATTTCTGGTGTAAATTCTGAGAACTAACTTAATATTAAAATGTGATCCACCTGGCGGTTATAGCAAAATACTCACAATGGAAGAATTTCAGCCTACAGGTACTCCCTGACTTGTGATCTATGCAGCCTATCCATACATACAACCAAATTTTAAAAAATATATCAGAAAAAATATAACATGTATGCGGTATATGTTGGATTTGGTAAACTATAAGATAGATACGGGGAATGTAAGAGCCAGAATGTGCGTTCTTACTTTGTTAGTCAGAGTCCTGTGCCCCATAGACTGGACGCAGTTCAGCATCTTGGAGTTCGGTTGGCTCATGTACAGTGCGTAATGAGCGTCGAAAGAACCAAAGACTTGTTGATCCAAACCAAGGCTTTTATTAACTAGAAGAATGGAGCATATCACAAGTAGGTCAACCAGTCCAGAATGACCTGGTCTGGCTAGGAGCAATCCTTTAAGACCTGCCAGTAGGTGTGGCTACGCTCTCAGCCAATCACAGTCATCCTACACGACCATCTGTACATATACACATTGGTGATAGAATCTGTACTATCACATGCTTGACATCCATGTGACTTCAAAAACACCAAAGAGTTTGATTCTTAGCCTCCTTGTGTAAGAAGTGAAAGCCTTTCAGATCAGGACCATTTAGTATTGGTCAATAAACATTCTTTCCTAGTGATTCCTGCATCCCAGGTTCAGTTTTTTCCTTTCTATTGAACAAGCCTCACATTAGTAAAATGATGTTCTCCTTGCACTGCTTTAATTGAATGTTTTCACTGCAACATATACATTGCAATTTTGTTTAATTTTGTACTAACCATTGTAATTAAATATCAATTGACTTTGCTGGATAGCACTCAAAATAAAGCTGTTCACTGTTCACAGTACATAAAGCAATTCAAACATATAATTCAATCCAACTCAATTTAACTCAGTCCATATTCTCTGACTGAATAAAAAAATGAACTCGCCCCAATATCTGGATTAAAATTCCACATTTATCTTCTAATCTACAAATTTGCTGATGACACTGTGATCAAGGAGCAGTTTGGAGAAATCAGGAGGGGGAAATCGGGAGAACACCAACCAGTCCTAATCGAGAGGTCACCATGGGAAAGGGTATAGAACTTCAAATTCCTGGGTGCCAACATCGCTGAAGATCTCTCCTGAGGCCTCCATTTCGATGCAATTATGAAGAAGACAGCAGTGGTTATACTTCATGAGGAGTTTGAGGATATTTTGTATGCCACCGAAGACCCTTGCAAATTTCTACAGGTGTACCGTGAAGAGAATTCTGACTGTTTGCGTCAATGGTATGGAGATGTCAATATACGGGACAGGAAAAGACTACAGAGAGTTGTGAACTTCCCCAGTACCATCACGGGCATCAGTCTTCACTCCATCGAGGACATCTTCAAGAGATGGCGTCTTAAGAGAGCAGCTTCTATCCTCAAAGAACTTCACCCCCTCGACCATGCCTTCTTCTCACTGCTACCATCAGGGAGGAGGTACAGAAGCCTAAAGATGAACACCCATGGTGTTCTTCCCCTCCACTCTCTGATTTGTGAATGGTCAATGAATCGCAGACACTATCACACTTTCTTGTCCTCTGCACTCATTTTTTTTTTCAAAATAATGTAATTTTTATACCTGAAATGCTGCTGTAAAAAAAATGAAGTTTGTGACATGCTCACGACGATATATTCTGATTCGATTCGATACGACTGATGATCAGTGATCTTTCTCCACACTTGGTGTTCTGTCCTCACTAATTGTTTCCTTTGGTTACTTGAATGCCTAAGTGTGTCCCAATGACCAGAAGAGGAAGCACTGCTCATGTTGGGCAAATTTTGCTATCTTTTTATCTCTTCTGTTTTATACCACATTGATCAATCGAAATCAAAAGCAGCTGAGTTGTAAATGCACAGAAGGATCTCTGTTGTTAATTTTGCACCCTTTCCCAAAGTCTGAATTACATCAAGGTGTGCAGTTACAAGATTAATAGTTACATTTTAAGCTGAATTCTGTTTCACCCATTTCAATGCATTCTTCCACATTGAGTGAGCCATAAAACCTGTTGGATGTCTCAGTGTAAGATTTGTTTATTTTCACTTGCAGAATCCTTTTGTTGATGGAATGAAGCGTGAGAATTATGAAACAACCTGTCAAAGATCAGTAGAGCCTTTCAAAGAAAGGATTCTTTAATTGAGAAAAGTGATTGTTCTCCATCGCAAATGCCTGTGGCACTGAGCAGTGCTTCTTTTGAGTCAGGAACAGACACTGCCCATTAATCTAACTGAAGGAAGAAGAAGAGTGTAATGCCCTGCAAAAAGTAAGGAGCACAGCCCAACATCACAGGCAAACCCCTCCCCACTATCGAGAACATCTTTGGGGAATGATGCCGTCGGAGAGCAGCAGCATTCATCAAGGATGCCAACCACCCAGCATATGCTCTGTTCTCGCTGCTGCCATCAGGAAAGTGGTATAAGCGCCACAAGACTCTCACCACCAGGTTCAGGAACAGCTGCTACCCCTCCACCATCAGCCTCCTCAACAACAAACTCAATCAGGGACTCAGTTAAAGACTCTTGTACTTCATGATTTGTTTGGCTTTTTTCCTCCTCTCTGTTTTACACAGTCAGTTGTTTACTTATTTATTTGTTTATGTGTACATTGTGTACAGTTTTCTTCTGCACTTTTAATAAGTGGTCATTCTGCCTGGCCTGCAGGAGAAAAAGAATCTCAGGGTTGTATGTAATGTCATGTATGTAGTCTGACAATATATCTGAAATTTGAATTATAAAGAAAGAAGTTACACTTCCAAAGAATTATTGAAATCTGTAAAACAGAAGACAATTTGTCCAATCACATTGAAATGTGGATTGTGGAGGGTGATGTGGCCTTTCTGTCTGGAATCTGGTGGTATGTGGATTATGGAGGATCATGCGACTTCTCCAGCTGGAACTTAGTTGGAAGTCACCTCAACTACCAATCAACAGTTAGATCTACCTGTGGTGGTACACCACTGGCCTACTGTAGGGAGAACCTCTGTGCCTGCAGAAGAGCATGGGGACAAGTCAACACCTGGCCGGCTGTCAATCAGTCAACCTGAATGGACCAAGCCCCACCTGGTCGAGTGTCAATCACCCTCCGGGATATAAGCTTGAGCCGGCCCTTCGAAGTCATTCTCAGAGTTTACAACAGCACATCTCACAGCTGGCTCTATGGAAGTTTACATCGAATAAAGCCTGTTGCAAAGTCTTTTGGTTTTGTGTGTTTGCTTCTGACTGACAGTGCACCACACGACCCACCCGTGAGGCTGTTCAAGATTGGAAATAAGGTTCAAGCAGTTCATTTCTGGATGGGAACTTTCGTCCGAACATCAATGCAGTCCATATTATAATATAATCTACTTTTTATATTTTACATACTGTTGAATTCTTAATTAGAAATAGTTAATCTTCTGCTCTATTTTAAAAACATTCACTGTTATAATTATATCATTCAATGATATATCTTTCTTACTATCATTTGAAGTGGATGTGACTTATTTGCAAAGATCAAATATCCCATTTGATTATTTGATTATTCTATGATTCATTGGACCAAAATTATAAAACCCTGACTAAAATAGTCCTCCTGCCTCTTAAGGGACCACACTATTTTAAGCTTGTGAAGACCACTAACAGCAAATGAAATATGATTGCTACTTGAGCAGTGAAGCACAAATTTAATTCAGATTCCAACCACTAATGTGACAAAGTGTTAGTCTTTTCCTATGACGTTCAACCATTTTAGGTTTACAAGGGATACATTCAATGGACTATGTAATATTTTGGAAAAATGCCCTGTTTTCTTTCTCGTTGGTAAGGAACGATTGAAGAACTCCTTCACAAGGCGTCTTTTGTGTCTGACCTGGATAGAAATATAAAGATATGAAAATATGACAAAGACATAGCACATTAACTGGATTGGAAAGACAATGATTACACTGGACCACAACATTTTTGAAAGGTTTGCTTCTTGAAAGAAAATTGGGGATTATGTTAGACTACATCAAGCTGAACAAAAAAAAATCAGATTTTCTGTATCATGTAGGAAGTTGGAGAAACATTAAATTAACTTTTCTTGTATTTAGCATATCATGAGCTCCTGTTTCATTTAGTGTGACTGTCACTTTAAGGGCTAGTACCAGCTGGAACCATTCACAGGTGTGGGAAGACTGGGTGGCAAAAACTAGTACAGATTGGAACCAACTTCACTATTTTGGAGAGAAGAAGGAACTTTTTCTTGTTGCTTTTTCCAAGGATACAGGTGGCGAGAGAGTCAAGTGGGGGAAACACTGAAGAAGCAGGACTTTATGGACCACTAGCCATCTCATGGAACACAGAAGTGGAGTGACTCTGTGTGAAATGGACAATTTGGTTGATTCTTCCAGTCAGGGGAATAATTGAACCTCACTGAGACCAAAAGAAAGGTCATTTTGATTAACCCATACCTGGGTTTTGGAGGCATCATGGAAGTCACTCATTTCATTTCACCTACACAAGGAAAAGGGAGTTGTGGCAACTTTTCATACAAGAGGATCTTTTCTCTGGAAGAAACTCGACAAGGATTCATGAGTTTTTTGGTCTGCTCACTCAGTCTCTCCCACCTCCTTCATGATTACTTCTGTGCATCAGTTTAAAAGCTTGCATTTCGACAAGGTAAGTCTGTAGTTTGGAATGACTTTCCAGAATTGTGCCTAAGCTGTAATGGTTTGGGTATCTCTCTCTCTCTCTCTCTCTCACACACACACACACACACACACACACACACACACAGACACACACACACACACACACACACACACACACACACACACACACACACACACACACACACACAGAGATTTGCACATAGTTGGGGGTGATTTGACTTATGTGTTGTATTATTAGTAGTTATTAATCATTAAAATAGTGTTTTAAAAGGCAAATCTAACCTTGCCTTGGTGAATTTCCATGCCTGCTGGACTGCGATGTAACAAGCACGTTTAAACACATAATGCTTCTGATACATTTCATTGGTTCAACAGACCTAAAAATATTTTGCAGCTGATTTTTGTTTGTACTCAGCATCTGATGCTTCTCCTGTCAGAGTCCAATAAGAGTCGGCCAGCATTCATGTATTTCAGTTGCCTTGATACCGTTTTTCCATAGTCGCGTGTCCTGGTGAATTCATTCACCGTGTTCGTCACTGACTGCATCAAGATCAGCAGGGCTGAAGTCCAAGTGTGAATGCAGAACGTTAATTTTCGATGGCATGTTGCACTTCATGGTTTTGGATGCTTGAAGCATCATTGAAAATATGACAGGAAATCACAAAAATAGGTGATTAAATTTTTTAAGGTGATTCATGTGATCAACAGCCCAAAATCCATAAAATACACCCAAAGGTGTTCAGAAAGAAAAATCTTTGTTGTCCAGTGTTATTAATTGACTATTCAACACTCTTTAGATAATTCAATAAGTTAATGTTAAATGAATAGCTAAATATTTGGGTCACTCTTTACAGGTAAATTACAGAAGTAATTGGGTAACTTGGAACTCTATTCACTGCCCAGTTATGCAAGAGTTTATCCAGGCTTATCCAGGCTTAACCATTTTTATTTACTTAATTAATAACTGCCATAATGCCAGAAGTGGGGACATTAACTGATGTTTACTCTCCATTTAATATTATTGGCAACTCTTGCATTCCTTTAACTCATGATTTTGATCCACCAATCAAAGTGAAGAGACAAAAGGGTGGCCATTTCCAAGTTTCCAAAAAGGAGGACCATGATTATAGGTTACCATTTATATAGTGTTTAAAAAAAAATTAAATAAAATTTAAACTGTATTGCAAAAACAACACATGGAAACACATTGTGTTTTTGACCACGTCCTCCTTTTGGAATGGCCACCCTAAAAACTCTTTCTCAGTGATAGGGAAGGACTGAAGGACACCTTCATTTGGCCTCTTCTCTGTCCATTTGCCTTTATAATCTTCATGCCAATTTTCAGGGGAATGTATTTATATATAGAGTCAATCTTATAAAGTTTTAAGTCATCGTATTAGGTTGGGGTCCAGTGAAATAAAGATGAAGAAGATGAGTTTGCTCATCTTCATTGATCCATTTAGAAATATTATGGCTCCTTACCAATCAAATTCATTTTATGTGATTTCAATTATTGTCCCCCTTGTATTCAACCTGAAAACCTATGCTAGGAACACGAAGCAAGCAGAAAGAATATAATCACGAAAAGCAACAACATCAGAGAAAGAAATAAATTTGCTTAGCAAACAAATTAATGGTGAAATCAAAATGAATGATGGCTTGTGCAAATCCTGAGGGGAGAAATAACCAGATGGCTCCTGGAACAAATGTTAGAAAATATATTATTGCATAGTAAAGGTGGCTGAGGAGATTAAAAAAAAATTATTGGTAAAAAAAAAATTCCTGTTAAGGCTAATTAAAAATGCATATACTCTATAGCAAAAGGACAGTCAGAGCCACAGAGGTGATACAGCTCAGATTTTGGGGTTAGGTATTGTTTATATTATATAAAATATATTTTATTGTTGCACAATTATGATATAAAATAATAAATATTTTGAAAAAAGGATTCTCCTAAATATTTAGGCAGGAAGCTCCGAATAACAATCTATCTCCAAATGGATGGTGTTGTTATAAGTGAGTCCTGCACTCATAAGACTCAAGCACATGGATCCTTGAGGAATGGTGGTACTTAGCCTATCGGACTGAGAGACAAGGTGGGGAATGAGAATTTAGAAAATAGGGGAACCTCAGAAGATCAGAACAAAATCCAGTGGTGAATATGTTCTAAAAGAGAAGACAAGAACATATCTAGATCCATGAATCTTGGTTCTATTCCTCATGATACCGATAACACTGAACAATGAAGATTTTGGTTTCTGAACACTTTGGGGTGTATTTTATGGACTTTGGACTGCTGATCACGAAAATCATCTTAATGAAAAAAAAACACATATCTTTTTTTGGTATAACCTTTTTTTGTGATTTCATTTCATATTTTCAATAATGCTTCAAGCATACAAAACTATGAAGCACAACATGCCATTGAAAAATTAATTTTCTGCATTGGCGCTTGGACTTCTTACCTGCTGACATGGTGAAAAGTTTCACCAGGATATTGAGACCATGGAAAAGTGAGATCGTGGCCACTGGAATCCATCAACGCTGGCCGACTATTGTTGGACACTGATACAAGAAGCATGAGATGCTGAGTACAAATGAAAATCAGTGGAAAAAACATTTTATGGTCCGTTGATCTAATGCAACGTGTTAGCGTCAATATGTAATCAAACAAGCTAAATTCAATAAAAGTTAATTTAATCTTTCTCCATCTTCCTTTGTGATCCAGTAGATCTGAAATTATCTTTGTGTCCAGCTTGAAATTGTCTATCATAATCCCCAATTTTGTTTCAGGAAGCAAACCTTTTGAAAATATTTGTTGTGCAGTGTACTTAGAAGCAAATTTGGAGATTAGCTGTGGAAAAAATTCTCAAAGGGGATTCTGAAGGAAATGGTTTGAGTTACACAAGATTAGAAAGTGGTGGATATACTCAGCAGGTCAAGCGGCAGCCGTGTTGAAACAGTTGGTGTTTTAGGTCAATGACTTTCATTCTTTCTCTCTTTGGCTTGGCTTCGCAGGCGAAGATTTATGGAGGGGGTAAAAGTCCACGTCAGCTGCAGGCTCGTTTGTGGCTGAAAAGTCCGATGCGGGACAGGCAGACACGGTTGCAGCGGTTGCAGGGGAAAATTGGTGGGTTGGGGTTGGGTGTTGGGTTTTTCCTCCTTTGCCTTTTGTCAGTGAGGTGGGCTCTGCGGTCTTCTTCAAAGGAGGTTGCTGCCCGCCAAACTGTGAGGCGCCAAGATGCACGGTTTGAGGCGATATCAGCCCACTGGCGGTGGTCAATGTGGCAGGCACCAAGGGATTTCTTTAGGCAGTCCTTGTACCTTTTCTTTGGTGCACCTCTGTCACGGTGGCCAGTGGAGAGCTCGCCATATAACACGATCTTGGGAAGGCGATGGTCCTCCATTCTGGAGACGTGACCCACCCAGCGCAGTTGGATCTTCAGCAGCGTGGACTCGATGCTGTCGACCTCTGCCATCTCGAGTACTTCGACGTTAGGGATGAAAGCGCTCCAATGGATGTTGAGGATGGAGCGGAGACAACGCTGGTGGAAGCGTTCTAGGAGCCGTAGGTGATGCCAGTAGAGGACCCATGATTTGGAGCTGAACAGGAGTGTGGGTATGACAACGGCTCTGTATATGCTTATCTTTGTGAGGTTTTTCAGTTGGGTGTTTTTCCAGACTCTTTTGTGTAGTCTTCCAAAGGCGCTATTTGCCTTGGCGAGTCTGTTTGTCTATCTCATTGTCGATCCTTGCATCTGATGAAATGGTGCAGCCGAGATAGGTAGCGAACGTTCAAAAGACTCATAGATAGGCATATGGATGTAAGTAAAATAGAGGATTAAGAGTATGAGATGGAGAAAAATTAGATTGTTGAGGAGAAGGTTCCCATAGGTTGTCACAATATCATGGGTTTTATTTCTCTCTGAAATGCACAGTCATGAATGCACTTTTACACTAAATCTGATATCTGAATCTTCCCTTCCACTCTTAGTCCTGAGGCAGGTTTGTGACCAAAATACTGACAATTCCATTGCCCCTCCCAAGGCAGTTCACTCATTGAAATCCTCCAGCAGATTGTTTGTTCGCTCCATATTACATTAGCTGCACCTTGTGTGTCTTCATAACCTGATTCAAGCAGTGACTGGTACATTAAGTCATTTGGTCTTGCTTATTGGAGATGTTTCTTATGAACTCCTTCCACCCAGCTTCTCTGCTACTGAAAATGAACCTGCTTTGCTCTCATTCCCAGGTTAGATTAAGGGTGTTAGACCTGAAATTGTTGATGGTTAGTCTTTCCACCCTTGCCGCCTGTCATGATGTGCCCTTTCCTGAAGGTAGTAGTGTTAATAGAGCATGGGCTGGGTGACGTGTATCCTCGATGCTCTCCGACGGCAGCATTCCCTGTAAATGTTCTCAATGGTAGGGAAGGCATTGCCTGTGATAACCTGGGCTGTGTCCACTGCCTTTTGCAGGGTTTGACACTCATACCAGGCAATGATGGAGCCAGTCAACACACTTTCCACCACACATATACCATCCGGAATGAGGTATAGGTGCTACAATACTCACACCACTAAGAAAAGCTGCTATCCCTCCCCAGTCTTCTCTGCTACTTAAAAATTAACCTGTTTTGCTCTCATTCCCAGGTGAGATGATGGGTGTTAGACCTGAAATGTTGATGTTTGGTCTTTCCACCCTTGCTGCCTGTCATGCTGTGCATTTCCAGCATTTTCACTTTTTATTTCAGATGTCCAGATTGTGCAGATTTTTAATATCCTGTACATACATAGGAACATAAGAACATAGGAAATAGGAACAGGAGTAGGCCAAAAATGACCTATCGAGCCTGCTCTGCCATTCAATACAGTCATGGCTGATCTAATTTATGACCTAACTCCACCTACCTGCCTTCTCCCCATATCCCCTAATTCCTCTGTCATGTAAAAAATTATCTAACTGAATTTTAAATATGTTTAATGAAGCAGCCTCAACCACTTCCCTGGTTAGAGAATTCCAAACATTCACTACTCTCTGGGGAAAACTATTTTTCCTCATCTCTGTCCTAAATCTACTCCCCCGAATCTTGAGACTGTGTCCTCTCATTTTAGTTTCCGCGGCCAGCTCAAAAAACCTTCCTACATCTATCCTATCCATACCCTTCATAATCCTATATGTTTCTATAAGATCTCCTCTCATTCTTCTGAACTCGAGCGAATACAATCCTAGATGATTTAATCTTTCATCATAAGTCAACCCCTTCATCCCAGGGATCAACCTAGTCAACCTCCTCTGGACCGTCTCCAAAGCCAGTATATCCTTCCTCAAATATGGAGACCAGAACTGGACACAGTACTCCAGGTGCGGTCTCACCAGTACCTTGTACAGTTGCAACATTACCTCCCTACTCCTGAATTCAATTCCTCTAGCGATGAAGGCCAACATTCCATTTGCCTTCTTAATAACCTGCTGCACCTGCAACCTAACGTTTTGTGATTCATGCAAAAAGTATGCTGGGGTGAATGACTTATTTCTGAACTGTAATACAGAGAGGACAGTGAAGTGGAAGGGAAGTTAGCCATTATAGAATGACTGTAATAAATAATGCAATTGTGCAGACAAATGGGAGATGTTAAGTAATGGATCGAAATATAAAGACATGAAAATATGACAAAGATAGAGCACATGTCCTGGACTGGAAAGTTCAATAAGAATATTGGCGAACCAAATGATTATTAACGTTATTCAACATTCCACGGACAATTTAATAAGTTAATGTTGAATGAATAGTTAAATATTTCGGTCAATATTTGCAGGTAAAATACAGTTAGCACCTCAGAAATATGGAACTCTGCTCATTGCCCAGTTATTCAAATTTCAATTTTAAATTTAATTAAAAAAAAAATTAAATTTAGACATACAGCACAGTAACAGGCCATTACGGCCCATGAATCCTTACCATCCAATTTACATTTAGTTACCCTACACCTCCGGTACATTTCGAACTATGAACAAATGTGAGGTTATTCATTTTGGGGGAAGTAATAGGAAAGCTGAGTATTATTTAAATGGAGACAAGCTAGGGAGTGGGGAAGTGCAAATGGATCTGGGTGTACTTGTTCACCGGTCACTGAAGGCTAGCATGCAGGTTCAGAAAGCTGTGAAGAAGGCAAATGGAATGTTGGCTTTCATAAAGAGGGGATTGGAGTATAGGAACAGAGACGCCCTTCTGCAGTTATACAGGGCCCTGGTGAGACCCCACCTGGAGTATTGCGTCCAGTTCTGGTCTCCAAACTTGAGGAAGGACATACTAGCTATAGAGGGTGTGCAGCGCAGATTTACAAGGTTAGTTCAAGGGATGGCAGGGTTGTCATATGCAGCAAGGCTAGAAAAACTGGACTTGTATCCGATGGAGTTTAGAAGGATGAGGGGGGACATGATTGAGGTATACAAAATCATCAGGGGGATAGACAAGGTGAAGTCTGATTACTTGCTCCCAATGATGGGGGAGACGAGGACTAGAGGGCATAGTTTAAGAATACAGGGTAGGCCCTTTAGGACGGAGATGAGAAAGCATTTTTTTACCCAGAGAAGTGTGAATCTGTGGAATGCTCTGCCACAGAGGGTGGTAGAGGCGGATTTGCTGACTATGTTCAAAAGAGAGTTAGATAAAACTCTTGTGGGTAATGGAGTTAAGGGTTATGGGGATAAGGCTGGAAAGGGGTACTGATGGTAATGATCAGCCATGATCTAAAATGGCGGTGCTGGCCCGATGGGCCAAATGGCCTACTCCAGCTCCTATTGTCTATTGTCTATTGTCTATTGTCTATTGTCTATTGAAACTGTAGCCCCTATGGAAAACCCGGGGAGAATGTACAAACTCTTTATAGACAGCGTGGGATTGGAATCCAGGTCCCAATCGCTGGTGCTGTAAAGGCATTGCGCTAACTGCTACACTAACCATACTGCCCTGGCTGGTAACTATCAGACAGAACATGAAGTTGTAGTCATTAGATAGTCATCCAACATCGAAGTTCTTGGTGTCGAAGTGTGCCAGGAGAGGAAGACAGGAGGGAAGTTGAGGTGAGTCAAGACTGGCTGGTACGCTAGATTTGACCAGCTTCCTACACCCCGTCATGATGGTGAATGCCAGAACCAATGGGAAACACTCATGTAGGCCTGTTATTATGCTTTTCTACAGTTTGGTTATAATGGTGGTCTTCATGAAAGAAATGGGAATTATGGCCAGTGGCAAGGAAATATTAAATATATCTGTGAATGCTCCAGCAGTTGATCTATGCACATTCTCAGGACATGTGTGAGCACACAATCTGGGGCCATCACTTTCCGTGGGGTAAATTTTCAGATATTCGTTAGCGATCGAAGTGCAGGATTGCATGAAGTGGATGAGGTGGATGTCGCTGCCTCGTTGGATCCCTTTGAGTGTAGAACACGATTAGCTCATCAGGGAGCATGGTGATATTACACACTGTACTGCCCAGCCTTGCCTGAATGCCTGGCCACAGTCTCCGTGGATCTGTGATGTTCACATTGAGCTGGAGCCTGGTGCAACACTGTTTCCTGATGGCCTGCAAAGGTCAGACTTGGATCCCTTGCGAAAGGCCAGGTCTCCTAACTTGAATGTCTCTAATGCAGCCTTCAGCAGTAAGTCAACATCACAATTTATTCCAATTTAGGGAATACTTTTATTGCCTTTTTGGTCACACATAGTTGGTAAGAGTGGTGGCAGATTCATAAAAGTTCTCTCTCAAATCTTTGAGTACAGGCAAGACTAATGACTGTAAGCAGGAGCAGAGGATGTCACTTGCATCCTCTGCCCATTGTTACGTGACTCTCATCATCGGGCCCTCCCTCCATCGCTCCTGCTTGTATGCAGGTGGCATCAGCACAGCCTGAAAATCTAACTTGCAGTGGCATGGATGGGGGATGGAACAGAAAGCAATCGTTCTGGATGTGGAGTAGTGGTTCTGGTGAGGCAGGCAACGTGCTGGAGGGGTTTAGGTGGAATGCTCTTGGTTGAAATCCCTGGCAATTATGAACACGACTGTTGCTGGAGGTGAATACTTTGTTCAGCACAAGCTTCATGTTCGCCTGAGGTAGGAGGTAGATGGCAGTCCGTATAACCCATGTGAAGTCTCGCAGCAGGTAAATAAGGTGGCACTTCATAGTCAGTTATTCCAGGTCTAGGCTGTGGACTTTCCAGGACCACCAACGGTAATGCGCTTATTCCCCTGATAGCTCTGCATCTTCTCCTCACGTTGACGTCGTTGCCAAACAATTCCGATCATATTTCCTCTGACGATGAGCCCGCCACCAGCTAACTTCCAATTCAGTGCAACACGACAGTCTGGAGACACTGTAATTGTTGTCAAAACACAGAAATGCTGGAGGTAAAGATATATTACTGACGTTTTAGGCCTGAGCCCTTCCTCAAGGTATGAGTGAAAAAACACAGGCATCCAAGTCAAGCCTGAAGACTTGCAAGTAGCATCCGTTGCACAAGGAAATTACAGCTCTATCAGCTGAAAATTCCTGACTAACAATCTGTGGCTGGGAATATCACTGACTGGACCTTTCACTGGAGTACCAACGTAAAGACGACAATTTTCATGGAAAAAAACCTGCTTTTGGAGCCTGTTGTGAGCGACACACCTCTTTAGGTTTTCTGCTGCGAGGTATGCCAGGTGTCTCATGGAGTAATATGAACAGCTTGGGCAAGAGCAACTATAACACTCTGCAGCATTCAAAGCAAATCACCTGCTTGATTAACACCTCATCAACCAGCATGAGCATCCACAATTTACACCAGTACATAGCAGTATGTACACCATCTAGAAAAAGCACTGGATCAATCAAATGTTACTCACAATGACATTCTAAACCCACAACCATTACCACCTGGAAGGGTGAGAGCAGCAAATGCATCAAAATGCCTCACTTGCGAACACCTCTCCAAGTCACAAACCATATGCCTTGGAAATATATTGCCAGTTCTTTATCATTGCTGGATCAAAATCCTAATAAGAAGGAATGCAAATAATATTAAGTGGAAGGTAAACTTCAGTGAACATCCCCACTTCTGGCCTTATGGTAGTTATTGATTAAGTAATTGAATATCATGTCCATGCGACTCCCACTTCAAAACAAGCGTCACATCACCCTCATCAGTGTCTATGCTCCAACCCTCCAGGCGGAACCAGCAGAAAAGAACAAGTTCTACACCGACCTGCGCAACCTCATCCAACATACCCCTACAGCCGACAAGGTTGTCATCCTGGGCGACTTCAACGCTCGTGTCGGCAAAGACTCAGAAACCTGGCCAGGAATCCTGGGCAAGCATGGCGTCGGCAAGTGCAACGACAATGGGCGCCTCCTGTTGGAGCTCTGCGCAGAACAGCGGCTTGTCATTACAAACACCCTTTTTCAGCAGAGGGACAGCCTTAAGACCACCTGGATGCATCCCCGATCCAAACACTGGCACCTCCTGGACTACATCCTGGTGCGAGAAAGTGACAAACAAGATGTGCTCCACACCAGGGTCATGCCTAGCGCGGAATGCCACACTGACCACCGGCTGGTTCGCTGCAAGCTCAACCTTCACTTCAAGCCAAAGCCCAGGAACAATAAAGCCCCCAGAAAGAGGTTCAATGTTGGAAAACTGCAGTCAGACGAAGCGAGAGGAAACTTCCAGGCAAACCTCAAAGCAAAGCTCGACGTTGCAACCCGCCTCACGGACCCGTCCCCTGAAACCCTCTGGGATCAGTTGAAGACTACCATACTGCAATCCACTGAAGAGGTACTGGGCTTCTCCTCCAGGAAAAACAAGGACTGGTTTGACGAAAACAGCCAGGAAATCCAGGAGCTGCTGGCAAAGAAGCGAGCTGCCCACCAGGCTCACCTTACAAAGCCGTCCTGTCCAGAGAAGAAACAAGCCTTCCGTCGCGCATGCAGCCATCTTCAGCGCAAACTCCGGGAGATCCAAAATGAGTGGTGGACTAGCCTCGCCAAACGAACACAGCTCAGCGCGGACATTGGCGACTTCAGGGGTTTCTACGAGGCTCTAAAGGCTGTGTACGGCCCCTCACCCCAAGTCCAAAGCCCGCTGCGCAGCTCAGATGGCAAAGTCCTCCTCAGCGACAAGATCTCCATCCTCAACCGATGGTCAGAACACTTCCAATCTCTTTTCAGTACCAACCGCTCAGTCCAAGATTCCGCCCTGCTCCAGCTCCCTCAACAGCCCCTAAGGCTAGAGCTGGATGAGGTTCCCACCCTGGATGAGACATATAAGGCAATCGAACAACTGAAAAGTGGCAAAGCAGCAGGTATGGATGGAATCCCCCCAGAAGTCTGGAAGGCTGGCGGCAAAACTCTGCATGCCAAACTGCATGAGTTTTTCAAGCTTTGTTGGGACCAAGGTAAACTGCCTCAGGATCTTCGTGATGCCACCATCATCACCCTGTACAAAAACAAAGGCGAGAAATCAGACTGCTCAAACTACAGGGGAATCACGTTGCTCTCCATTGCAGGCAAAATCTTCGCTAGGATTCTACTAAATAGAATAATACCTAGTGTCGCTGAGAATATTCTCCCAGAATCACAGTGCGGCTTTCGCGCTAACAGAGGAACCACTGACATGGTCTTTGCCCTCAGACAGCTCCAAGAAAAGTGTAGAGAACAAAACAAAGGACTCTACATCACCTTTGTTGACCTCACCAAAGCCTTCGACACCGTGAGCAGGAAAGGGCTTTGGCAAATACTAGAGCGCATCGGATGTCCCCCAAAGTTCCTCAACATGATTATCCAACTGCACGAAAACCAACAAGGTCGGGTCAGATACAGCAATGAGCTCTCTGAACCCTTCTCCATTAACAATGGCGTGAAGCAAGGCTGTGTTCTGGCACCAACCCTCTTTTCAATCTTCTTCAGCATGATGCTGAACCAAGCCATGAAAGACCCCAACAATGAAGACGCTGTTTACATCCGGTACCGCACGGATGGCAGTCTCTTCAATCTGAGGCGCCTGCAAGCTCACACCAAGACACAAGAGAAACTTGTCCGTGAACTACTCTTTGCAGATGATGCCGCTTTAGTTGCCCATTCAGAGCCAGCTCTTCAGCGCTTGACGTCCTGCTTTGCGGAAACTGCCAAAATGTTTGGCCTGGAAGTCAGCCTGAAGAAAACTGAGGTCCTCCATCAGCCAGCTCCCCACCATGACTACCAGCCCCCCCACATCTCCATCGGGCACACAAAACTCAAAACGGTCAACCAGTTTACCTATCTCGGCTGCACCATTTCATCAGATGCAAGGATCGACAATGAGATAGACAACAGACTCGCCAAGGCAAATAGCGCCTTTGGAAGACTACACAAAAGAGTCTGGAAAAACAACCAACTGAAAAACCTCACAAAGATAAGCGTATACAGAGCCGTTGTCATACCCACACTCCTGTTCGGCTCCGAATCATGGGTCCTCTACCGGCACCACCTACGGCTCCTAGAACGCTTCCACCAGCGTTGTCTCCGCTCCATCCTCAACATCCATTGGAGCGCTCACACCCCTAACGTCGAGGTACTCGAGATGGCAGAGGTCGACAGCATCGAGTCCACGCTGCTGAAGATCCAGCTGCGCTGGATGGGTCACGTCTCCAGAATGGAGGACCATCGCCTTCCCAAGATCGTATTATATGGCGAGCTCTCCACTGGCCACCGTGACAGAGGTGCACCAAAGAAAAGGTACAAGGACTGCCTAAAGAAATCTCTTGGTGCCTGCCACATTGACCACCGCCAGTGGGCTGATAACGCCTCAAACCGTGCATCTTGGCGCCTCACAGTTTGGCGGGCAGCAGCCTCCTTTGAAGAAGACCGCAGAGCCCACCTCACTGACAAAAGGCAAAGGAGGAAAAACCCAACACCCAACCCCAACCAACCAATTTTCCCTTGCAACCGCTGCAATCGTGTCTGCCTGTCCCGCATCGGACTGGTCAGCCACAAACGAGCCTGCAGCTGACGTGGACTTTTTACCCCCTCCATAAATCTTCGTCCGCGAAGCCAAGCCAAAGAAGAAAAGAATTGAATATTAGAGGTCTGGAAGGCTGGCGGCAAAACTCTGCATGCCAAACTGCATGAGTTTTTCAAGCTCTGCTGGGACCAAGGAAAGCTGCCTCAGGGCCTTCGTGATGCCATCATCATCACCCTGTACAAAAACAAAGGCGAGAAATCAGACTGCTCAAACTACAGGGGAATCACGCTGCTCTCCATTGCAAGCAAAATCTTCGCTAGGATTCTCCTAAATAGAATAATACCTAGTGTCGCCGAGAATGTTCTCCCAGAATCACAGTGCGGCTTTTGCACGAACAGAGGAACTACTGACCTGGTCTTTGCCCTCAGACAGCTCCAAGAAAAGTGCAGAGAACAAAACAAAGGACTCTACATCACCTTTGTTGACCTCACCAAAGCCTTCGACACCGTGAGTAGGAAAGGGCTTTGGCAAATACTAGAGCGCCTCGGATGCCCCCCAAAGTTCCTCAACATGGTTATCCAACTGCACGAAAACCAACAAGGTCGGGTCAGATACAGCAATGAGCTCTCTGAACCCTTCTCCATTAACAATGGCGTGAAGCAAGGCTGCGTTCTCGCACCAACCCTCTTTTCAATCTTCTTCAGCATGATGCTGAAACAAGCCATGAAAGACCTCAACAATGAAGACGCTGTTTACATCCGATACCGCACGGATGGCAGTCTCTTCAATCTGAGGCGCCTGCAAGCTCACACCAAGACAATATGGTTAGGCCTGGATAAAGCCTGGACAAACTCTTGCATAACCTTTGCAAAGCCAATGTGAAACAGTGTTGCACCAGGCTCAAGCTGGATGTGAGCATCACAGAGCCTCGGAGACTATGGCCGATCATGCATGCAAGGCTGGGCAGTACAGTGTGCAACAGCGCCATGCTCCCTGATGAGCTCATTGTGTTCTACACTCAAAGGGATTCAGCGAGGCAGCAACATCCACGTCAACCACTTCATGCACTCCTGCACTACGATCGCTAATGAGTATCTGAAAATTCACCTAAAGGAAGTGATGGGCCCAGACAGTGTGCCCACACATATCCTGAGAATGTGCATGGATCAATTGCTGTGAATATCATTCACAGATATATTTAATATTTCCTTGCAACTGGCTATAATTCCCATTTGCTTCATGAAGACCACCATCATTACCAAACTGTAGAAAAGCATAATAGCCCTACATTACAGTTGACTGTTGGTTCTGGCATTCACCACCATGACGAGCTATTTGAAGCTGGTCATGGCTTACATCAACTCTAGCCTACCATCCAGCCTTGAACCCATTTCAATTTGCCTCCGGTTTTCCTGTCCTGGCATACTTAGACACCAAGGACATCAATGATTGTTCATCAACTACATGTTCTGTCTGATAGTTCCCAGCAAGCTCATCCCCAATCTTTAGGATTAGCCTCAAGTTCATCCCTCTAGAACTGAATCCTTGACTTCTTGTCTAACATACCATCGTCAGTGAAGATGAGCAGGGACATGTCCTCCCACAGCTACATTGAACACTGGTTCTCTGCAAGGTTGTGTATTCATTCCCTCTACATTCATGAGTCTGCAACCAAATACCAATCAAAATCCAGCTCCACAGTCAAGGGCTGAATAGCAAATAATGACGAGGTGGAATACAGAGAGTTTGATGGCATGGTACCAAACTAACAGTGTCTCCATCAGTAAGTCAAAGGAACTTGGAACGAAGAGCGTGAAATCACACACCAAAAGGCTAATAGGCTATTTCTTCCCAGCAGCCAGTAGGTTACTGAATGTACCCTTCAATAGTGCTTTCATGCTGCTGTGTTCTTATAGAACTTTCTCACTATAATTCTCTGCCCTGTAACAGTGTTCTTGCCCTGCTGCTTTGAACGGCTGCTTGCTGGACTTGCTGGACCACTTGCAAATATTTTCTCCAAGTTATACATAGAAATCCTGGGTGGCATGCAGGTTCAGAAGTTACTCTCTTTGAGCCAGCAATGAAAAAGAAAAAAGTAATATTCAGTAAAACAACATTTAATATCAGTAAGAACTCAACAACTTCACTTGTCCAAGTATCTTACTCAGTATTTGTATTCAATTCTCAAAACCTTAATCTCCTCTCGAAAACATTTCTCTTGAAGAAGAATTTGCAGATGTGATATTCATCTGTGATAGCTAGTACATTCCGAAAAGAGAACATAGAAACATAGAAAATAGGTGTAGGAGTAGGCTATTTGGCCCTTCAAGCCTACACCACCATTCATTATGATCATGGCTGATCAGTACCCGGTTTCTGCCTTCTCCCCATACCCCCTAATCCCCTTGAACACAAGGGCCAAATCTAACCTACACTTAAATATTGACAGGGAACCGGTCTCAACTACTTCCTGTGGCAAAGAATTCCACACATTTATCATTCTCTGAGAGAAGAATTTTTTCCTTATCTCAGTTCTAAAAAAATTCCCCCTTATCCTTAAACTCTGGCCCCTGGTTCTGGTTTTTCCCAGCATTGGAAACAACCTTCCTGCATCTAGTCTGTCTAAACCCTTAACAATTTTATGTTTCTATAAGATCCCCTCTCAATCTTCTAAATTCCATAGAATATAAGCCTAGTCTATCCAACTTTTCTTCATATGCACGTCCCTCCATCCCCGGTATCAGCCTAGTGAACCTTCTCTGCACCCCCTCCAAGACAAGGATATCTTTCCTCAGATAAGGTGACCAAAACTGCATGCAGTACTCCAGATGTGGTCTCACCAAGGCCCTGTACAGCTGCAGCAGGATCTCCCTACTCCTGGACTCAAATCCTCTTGCTATGAACGCCAACATACCATTCGCCCTCCTCACCGCCTGCTGCACCTGCACACCCACTTTCAACGACTGATGCACAGCAACACCCAAGTCTCGTTGCATCTCCCCTTTTCCTAAACAGATACCATTTAAATAATAATCCTCTTTCCTGTTCTTACCTCCAAAGTGGAGAATCTCGCATTTATCCACATTAAACTGCATCTCCCACATCCTGGCCCACTTGCCTAACTTGTCCAAATCACCTTGCACTCTCCTAGCATCCTCCACATAGCTAACCCTGCCACCCAACTTCATATTGTCTGCAAATTTTGAGATATTGCTATCTATTCCCATATCTAAGTCATTGATATATATCGTAAACAACTGTGGCCCCAGCACTGAGCCCTGCGGTACCCCACTAGTCACTGGCTGCCATTCTGAAAAGAATCCATTTATTCCTACTCTTTGCTTCCTGTTCCTCAACCAATTCTCTATCCATCTTAATACCATACCTCCTATACTATGCTCTTTAAATTTATATGCTAGTCTTCTGTGCAGAACCTTATCAAACACCTTACTAAAGGTAATAAAAGTATTCCCTAAATCTTATCCTGTCAAAGTCCAGATACACCACATCCACTGGTTCTCCCCTATCCAATCTACTGGTTACATCCTCAAAAAACTCTATTATATTCATCAGACATGACTTTCCCTTCACAAAACCATGCTGATTCTGTGCGATGATACCACTAATTTCCAAATGTATTGCAATTGCATCTTTAATAACCGATTCTAGCACCTTCCCTACTACCGATGTCAGGCTAACTGGTCTGTAGTTTCCCGATTTCTCTCTCCCTCCATTCTTAAAAGGTGGGGATACTTTGGCCATCCTCCAATCCTCAGGAGGGTGATATTCAGAACACTAACATAATTCCAAAAGGGAGGCTGAGAGTGCTGGGGGATAAGTGATGATAAATCCTCAGGGTCTGGCCAAATATATCCGAGGACATTTGGAGAAAGCGAGAAAGAAATTGCAAGAGCCATAGCAAAGATTTTTGTATCTTCCTTAAACACAGGTGATTTGGCAAAAGACCGGAGATTGGATAATGTTATGCTTTAATTTAAGAAGTGTTGCAAGGACAAGCCAACTGCAGGTCAATAAAAATAGATGGAGGAGATTCTGAGACAAAAGCTATTTGCATTTGGAAGTTAAGGACTGATTTGGGATTGTCAGTTTGGTTTTATGTATGGAAAATCATTTTTTTAAAGAGGTGGTTGATTCGATTGACCAGGGCAAGGCAGTAGACAATGTCAAGATTGGCTTTACCAAAGCTTTTGATGAGGTACCACATGGAAGGTTGGTCCATAAGGTTAGATCAGAAGGGGTCTTGGCTAATCCTGCCAATTTCATACAAAATTAGCTCAGTGGAAGAAGTCAGAGGGTAGTCATTTTATAAGATTGGAACCCCATGTTTGTCATCTGCATATATTGACAACTTGGATGACAATGTAGTTAGGTTTGTTGGTAAGTTTGCAGATTGCACCAATATTGGTGGTGTGGTGTACAGGGAAGAAGATTGTCTAAAGCTACACCAGGACCTTGATCAACTGGGAAAGTGAGCCAAAGAATGACGGATAGAATTTAATACAGACAAGTGAGAAATAATGCACTTTGAGATATTAAACAAAGGAAGGACAATGAATGACAGGGCCTTGGGAAGTGTAGAAGAACAGAAGGGTGCAAGTACACAGTTTACTGGAAGTGGTAACACAGGTAAACACGGTGGTGAAGAAGAACTCTGGTGTGTTTGGCTTCATTTGACAGAGCATTGAGTACAAGTAACATGCCATGTTACAGCTGTGCCAGATGATAACAACCTAGAAGATTGCGCATTGCTCTAGTGGCCGTACTATAGGCAAGATATGATTAAGCTTGAGAGGGTTCTGAAATTATTCACAAAGCTCTTGCTGGGACTGGGCGTGTGTGATAAGGAGAGACTTAATAGGCTGGGACTGTTTTCCCTGGAGTGCAGAAAATGGAGGAGTGACTTATTTTGGCATAAGTAATTGACAGTCTTTAACCCAGAGCACAGGGCATAAATTTAACATAAGAAGGGAAAGATTTAAAGGGGACCCAAGAAGCAAAATTGTCTCAAGGAGGATGGTAGATATATGGAAAGTGCAGCCAGAGTAAATGCAGATTAACCTAGTAGCAAATTAGCATATGCTTCAGGCCCCACATTTTCAAGCTATCAATTCAAGTACGAGGACATGCTGCACTTCATCGTGGCCCAGTCCAAGGTGGCCGACCAAATGGGTGACCTGAATGGTGTAACCAAGGCCTACCTTAACCTGACATGTGGCCACGAGAAGCTGTGCGAATTCTCTGTTAAGTCCCTGTGCGCAGTGACTGCCTGCTGCCACTCCTCTGATTGACAGCTCCCTCCATCCCTCCTTCCAGGCTGCTTCCACCCTGTCACATGATGGCTTTCCCCAGCCAAGGCATGAGCGCGCTGACATCATAGAGCTCGCGAGTGTCACTGAGCACTGTTTCCTCAGTAGCGGGCCAGTCCACGAAGGTGGCCGTGGCCTGGGCCCGGGGGTGAAGGTGAAACTTGCCCTGGGTGGAATGGGAGCGGCCAGGGTGGGGAGTGGGTCGCAATTACTCGATGTTGGAGGCGTAGCCCAGCTCTTGTTGGAGCTGCACTGCCCTGAGGTGGAGGTGCTGCTGGGGTGTGATTGCGGTCTTGGGGAGGAGGCCAAGTGGCACTAGGATCCGGGTGAGATCTGTTTGGTGACTCATTCCCACCATAGTCGGGCCATAGAGGGAAGGGAAGGGGCAAGGTGGGTGAGTGCAGGGAATGCACCTCCCGTTACATAGGGCCAATGAGGGAGAAGTGTCCCTGACAACCGTGGGCAGCCAGTGTGTCTGGCTTCAGTGCCTATCCATGGCCACCCGAATGGGTGGGAGCAGCAGTCAGACTGATGGAGAGAGGGGTGGCAGGAGGCAGACAGGCTCCCAGACAGGGCAAGTGTGACAGCGAAGCAAACGGAAGAGTCCACAGCAGGTATGGAGGCTCTGTTGTGCAAGTAAAAGATTTATGTATTTTAATATTTATGTGTAATTTAGGGCCCCTTTATAACATATGCTACAGGGCCCCGAACTAGCTTAATCCGGCCCTGAGTAAATGGCGTAGGCAGGTACAATTACAACTTTCAAAAGCCTTTTGAACAGGCACAAGGATGAGAAAGAATTAGTGGGATACGAGCGAAAGATTGGTCACTGGGAAGAGGTCAGGAAGACCATTTGCTCAGCACGAAGGGCATAACCCTAATGACTCTCTGGGACGAGTCAATGCTGATACCTTACCCCTCCAACCCATCTGTATTTTAACATGGACCTTGTGGGCTTCCTACACTTCTCTGGTTTCCTGCCATACACCATACTTCTTTGGCTTGGCTTCGCGGACGAAGATTTATGGAGGGGGTAAAAAGTCCACGTCAGCTGCAGGCTCGTTTGTGGCTGACCAGTCTGATGCGGGACAGGCAGGCACGATTGCAGCGGTTGCAAGGGAAAATTGGTTGGTTGGGGTTGGGTGTTGGGTTTTTCCTCCTTTGCCTTTTGTCAGTGAGGTGGGCTCTGCGGTCTTCTTCAAAGGAGGCTGCTGCCCGCCAAACTGTGAGGCGCCAAGATGCACGGTTTGAGGCGTTATCAGCCCACTGGCAGTGGTCAATGTGGCAGGCACCAAGAGATTTCTTTAGGCAGTCCTTGTACCTTTTCTTTGGTGCACCTCTGTCACGGTGGCCAGTGGAGAGCTCGCCATATAATACGATCTGAGTAAATTAACTAACTCCGATCAATCAAAGACAACAGAATAATCAAAAGGGAGCCAATGGGCATGTATGAGAGAGAATAACTTGAAGATAGTACAGGGAAGTAAGGAGAGTAGAGTTGATGCTATTCCTCCCCTAGGAATGGGCATGGACCTGAGTGGGTTAAACAACCTCCTCCTGACTCAAATATTTGAAGATATCAAGCTGTTTGTAGATCTAATGCAAATTCAGTTCCCGATCTGCTATCTCAATAATCCTCCTTGCGAACAATGAAAAAAAAACCAAGCTGTATGTAATCTTGATCTCATATTGGCCTCTGAGATGGAGTTTAACCACGAATCCGATAGCTGAATTTGCACCATTTCATCATGTGATGTAAGCCTCTGCTTCAGTTTACCCGTTGACAATACTGTGCTTTTTACATCAAAAGGCAGGTAGCTGCAACTTTGTTGAACTCAGAGCTTTTACACTTGTTAACTACAGCACCTTGCATGTCCTGAGACTATTCTTTTGAAGAGTAAACATTGTTAAATAGTTGAAAATCTCACAATATGACAACAACATAACTATCAGATCTTCCTTCTTACTGATGTTGACTGATGTATAAGTTGGTGAAAGTGGTGTCAGGCATTGTTGACTAATTATTCTCCAGAGCCAGTCATTCCAGTTGGAGAAACCTCAGGCTCTGCTGGAGATACAGCTCTTCTCTAAATCTGGACTGTTGATAATCATATTCTTTTTGTCCCATCTTCAGAAAATACCAATATTCTCATGATATATGAATTAATACGTTAATTATAGGATACAAGGTACCAAGATTACATTGGATTCCTCTATAAAGTGATCAGCTTGAATTTATTTCCATTGCCACAGTGTGATTCTGTTCTGTTCACAAATGCAGATTTGTGTTGGTTTTTGACACAGGATAGAGCAAAGCTTTGGTCAATCAGGCTCTTCTAGATTAGAACTTTTTCCCCCCAAAATAAACTTTATTCACAATAGATTATTTACCGTTCAAATTCTCTTGCCACCTTTAGATCCCACCCAAATCTACGGACACTCAGTGACTCTGGAGGGGTGGGGTGGGGCGGGGGATCTCTCTTTTGCTTCACTTTCTCTCTCTGACTGTAAGAGGTGCTTAGGCAATTCCTGCCTTGCAGCAGAAAAAAAAAATTTCATGTAATATGACACTGTTTTATTACTATGATAATAAAATGAATCGTGAATCTTGAATCTTGAATCCATCACTATACATATTTACACCATTGTTATCACTGCGCACCTTACCATTACTTCCCTGTGTTGTTTGAGCTGCTCAGCCCCTCAATGGCTGGTAATGGAAGGACTATGGACTGTTCTTCATCGCTCTGGCGTTGGCTGCGCCAACCCTCAGTGCATCCCTCAGCACATACTCCTGCAACCTGGAATGCGCCAGTCGTAACCTTCCCCGCCCTGACATATCCGTGCGTCGAAAGACCAACATATTCAGGCAGACCAAAGGGCATCTTTCACTGAGCCGATGGTCCTTCAGCAGTCTGGAGGATTGACTCTATGTGCAGCTCCGGGAACAGTCCATAAATCTCTCACGTTGCTGCTGGGGATGAACTGCGACAAGGACCCTTCCCTCCTTCTCCACACGTTCTCAGCGAATCTGCATTCTACATGATCAAGAACATGATGCTGCATCAGTAGAGGAACAGAAGTGCAAGAATGCTGAAATCTTTACAGTTAATCAGTAAACTTTACAATCCAATGAAGTTACATATTGACATTTACGTTATTGTATTTTATGAATGAATTTTCCAAGTAGCATTATACAAGACAAATTACCGAAAAATCAATTATCACCATAATTTGCATAAGCAAATACAATCATTTTTAGCCAACCATCTTTCAATGACAAATAGACTGTATTATATCACCAATGGATAATATTTCAAAGTAGGATTTTCCCAAGTCTGATTTTAGTATTGGCTACTGCAGGCAGGACAAGAGAAGCAAGAGCCAAGTTCTGTGGAAGGTCAGTGGGCCAGGCAGCTTCTATGGAGGGAAATGGAGAACTGACGTTTTGGACCCTTCATCAAGACTGAATGTGGAAAATAAAGACAGTCAATATAAGGAGATGAGGGGGAGGGGCTCCAGAAGCAGAGAATGATTATCATGAAAGCCCGTCCATTTCATTGAATGCATCAAGGGAAAGAAGGGACACACTGAGCTTGGTGCAGCCACTGCAAAGGCTTGATTGGGAAGTGCAGAGTGTACAGATCTCTCCTACCACTGGATACTATGAGACTGAGGCTACTGAAGAATATTGCTGATGGGAGGAGAAAATTGATTCCATAATGTAAATATTGATGTGAATAAAGCCTCCATAAAGTCTCTGTATGAATAATGTTTTGTATTGGAGAACTGTATATTTTCTGAATAATTCTCTGAGGAAACAAAATCTGTCATTCTTGGCCGGTATATCCCCAGAGCCCCAACATATGTTTTACTCACAATTGTTCTCTGAAATTGCCCTTATGTCTGAGCAATTAGATATGGGCAATAAACGCTGGTTCTCCCAGTGATACCCACATCAAGAGAATGTCTCCAAAGAAGACATGTTTATGCCCAGAGATTGTCAGCATGCCTCATCTCTCTCAGCCATGAGAATGTGGAAAGAGAGAATAGTGTTTCTAGTGCAGAAAGATCGTACCCCTTGCTTTCCCACCTTTGACGTTGTTCTCTTTATAAAGGAGACTTGGAGATTTCACCCTTTAATGACAAACATGAACCTTCCAGAAATACAAGGGTACAGCTGAACGTCCAGATCCCAGTAGAGTTCTAACAGGATGTGAGTGATATAATTGATGGCACATTTTACACTTTTGTTAGAAATCGGGTAATGGGATGAATTATCTCTCCAATGTGTATATCAGATCTAATGCTCACTACAGTAATTTAAGGTGATTACAGCTAAATATCATTCGTCCAATTAAGTCACTGCCAACCAGCAAAGAAAATTTAATAAATTTTACGAATGCAAGGTTTTCACAGGTTAGCGAATAATGCAATGTGGAATGCATTAGAAAGGCAATAACGAGGAAGGCAGACTGACGTTAAGCGAGGCAGACAGATTACTTTCGAAGACTTGTCAAGGGTCCATTCCCTCAGGCTGGAAGCGACACACGGCAGAGGAGTTCAGAGCTAATTCCAAGTAGCTGTTAGTATGCTACGCAAAGAAAAGAGGTCAGGTATTTTTAGACTAACGTATATCCAAGCAACATATTTAATGCTGAAAGCCTTCTCTGCCATTGTAATCGTATATGTGCTTTGTAACTGTAGAAAATAATCCTGGAAAATTGAATGCTAATTTTAGGCTGAAAATCAACTGAAACTAGGTAAGGCAGCGGCACTTTAAATTCTGCTATGTTTTTTATTCTGAAAATCAAATTTATTGGTATGCTTGTGAGAATTTAGATCTTATTGATTTATTATTTGCCTCTTTGGAACCATATTATCCACAATTTAAAGCATTGTGATGGCAGTTTGTAGTCAAATAAAAATGATGCTTCTCTCTCGGTGTCCAATCAGTCATGTTATTTATGCAACTGAGTCTGTTACAAAATGCATGGGAAAATATTGTAGTGAGAATGTCATGTATTCCCTTTGGGGCTGCACAAAATGAACATGTTTCCCCGCCAATGGCAAAATCAAAGCCACCATGCCATTGAATGGCAAACAGTGTTTTTAAGACCAGTTGATCAGTAAAAGTAAACTGTAAGTGTGGGATGTACACACCATTTGGCAGTATGATTGCATATTAGGGAGGAAGACTAAATAGGCGGAAAAAGACGATCCACAGGCCCAGGTCTGTTACAAGCAGAGGAAAATACAACTGAGGGAGGTGAATTCAATTCCTCAGAAAGTGGGTGCAGAATGATATAGCACAGGCCCACTCAACACTATTACAGTACCAGTGACCTGGATTTGAATCTGTTGCTGTCCGTAAGGAGTCTGTATGTTCTCCACATGACTGCCTGGGTTTTATCAAGCTGCCCCGGTTTCCTCCCATGCTCCAAAGATATGCGGGTTAGTCAGTTAATTGGCCACATAGGTGTAATTGGATGGTGTTCTCTCATATAACAATTACAGTATAAAAAAAGGCCAACTTGGCCCTACTAGTCCATGCCAAACACTTTCCCCACTGACCTACACTCAATCTATAACCCTTCATTCCTCTCCCGAGCAGATACATATCCAACTACACCTTAAATGCTAATATCGAGCCTGCCTCCTCCACTTCGTCTGAACATTCATTCCACACACCCACCATGTTTCCTATAAACACCTGCCCTCTAACTTTCAACTCATGTCCTCTTGTTTATATCTCCCCCTTTCTTAAAGGAAAAAAGTCTCTCCTCGTCAATTCTATCTATCCCCCTAATAGGGACTGGAAGGGCCTGTTAGCAAGCTATATCTCCAAATTAAGATAGGCTTGATGGCCCAATGCGATTGCGCCAGTTCTTCTGTTCTGGAAATCTTGACTTTTCAAGTGTACATGAAACTACAGACAGTGCCCTGAGGGAACAGCAAAGAATTTGAGAGAACATCTTACATTGGCACAAGATGTTTGAATAAAAGTTCTATTGATTCACAAAATCTACCTGTCACCTGAGATGCTATTATAAATTTGACTTCAACAATTCAACACTTCAACCCTTATTGAGTGTTAAATACAGAATAATATAGCATTGAAAGGAACCTATTTTGTTTATCAAACCTATCTGCCTCTTTTGAAGAACAGTACGAATGGTACCAATACCTGAACAACTCCACAAAGTTCAGCAATATTCCTTTCATTTTAATATTTATCCAATTCCCATTTGGGAAATTTTGAGTGAATTTATTTCTAACATCTTTACAGTCAGGGCATTTCAAATAATAATAATTGATCCATTCATGCTTACTCCATATATCCTCAAGTTCTTTCAATGCTAGGTCTTCTGATAAACTCACACAGGCAATTTGCCCTCACAGATCACATTAGCGTGCATTGTGTACTATAAACAGGTAAATGTCAAGAATCATCAAGTCATACTCCTTAGAAATAGACCCTTCAGCCCACTATGTTCATGCTGACCATTGTACCCATCGATGCACAAGAATATAGCAGAATAGGCCATTTGGCCTTTCAATCCTATCCTGTCATCCAATACGATTATGGTTAATCTATGCTGACCTCAACTGCTCTTCTGCTGTAGTTCCTCATAGCCCTCAATTCCTCATTCTTCGAAATGTTTGTTCACTCCTCCTTAAACATGCCCAATGATCTGGACCAAATTTGGATCCAAATTTGGATCCAAATTAATCCCATGAAATGACACTTGCTTTCGAGCCTTCTGTGCTTAGCAATGAACAAAACCAGCTCATATCCATAGTAAAAAAAGCCACAAGATAAGTTACAATTTAAAGAAAGTTCTACCCAAGTTGCTTTCTGCTCAATAATAGACCAAAAATATTATTTCTCATTCAATTTACCAAACTTCAAGAAGGGCATTTGGAACTTTGCAGATCAATCAAATAACTCGTAACAGTTGTGGCTGAAGTTCATTTTGGCAAGTCTTCTCCAGTGGAGTGAAACACAAAAGTCTGCAGATGCTGTGATTGCGGTAAAACACAAAAATGCTGGAGGAATTCAGCAGGTTCACAGCATCCATAGGAGGTAAAGATATATAACTGACGTTTCGGGTCTGAGTCCTAAATTGGGGTATGAAGAACCTCTACCTTGAAGTGGGTCTCAGGCCCGAAACATCAATCTCAAAAATTGATGGTTAATCTTTACCTCCTATGGATGCTGCGAACCTCCTGAGTTCCTCCAGGATTTCTGCATTAGCCCTCTCCATTCCATTCCCAAGTCTCATGCGAATTGTTCCTCCCATAACATTCAATCATTCTCCATTTTTATTTATCTTTTTTCCACATTTTCCAATTTTCCTCAGCTGGTGGTAAAGGGAGAGATTCAGATCATCAACCCCAAGAGCACTTTTAGTAACTATCCATCTGTAACCATGAGGTTCTATAACAGGGATTCTGTTGGCACATTGAAATGTTTAAGGGTCAATTATAACAAGTAGTATGTTGGTTGAGACTGAGCATGAAATAATGAAAACTGGCATTAGCCTATTTCCAAAGTTATTTGCTCATAACTGTTCTATTATCCACTCCCTTCACTTTTCTTTTTGTAGCTGCTTTTCTGGTTGGATCAAAAATAAGCAAAGCATTTGTAGAAGCTAATTACTGAATGCAAGGAAAAGGGGAGTTAAAACCCGAAAATTTCTGGGATCCACAAAAGAAAATGTTATTCCCCTGCCATGTTCCAATATACACCACATGCAACAAATTACTTCAATAAGAAATGACTGAAGTAACCCATTGCACAAAGTATGTGAGTTTGACTATCATTCCATCTACTAAGCTTAACCATCCACTTCCTTCATTGTCAATGTCCTTTGATAGACACTATCTAGGATTAGGGCAGCCGGTGCAAGAGAACAAGACTATTTTCACCTACGCTGCACTTATCATACTGCTTCTTTATCATTGCTGGATCACAATCCTGGAACACCATACCTAATGAGGGCCATTTACACAAAAATGCCGGAGAAACACAGCATTCTTTATGTAGCAAAGAAAGATACATGATCAACATTTTGGGTCTGAGCCCTTTATCAAGGTACCTTCCTTCTCATGTAATTGCAAGACATGAAATCAGGAGTGAACTGTGCATAGAGTGTACCACAACCGATTTGAACAAGAATGTCTGGCTATCCACACCCCCCTCCCATCACTTCTCAGCTCTATTCTCTTCTACTCACCTTACCAGTGTGGCTCTCCCTCCCCAACCCCTTCTTCGCTCCTCCCTACCTGATTTTGATCATACCTGATGAAGGGCCCAGGCCTGAAACGTTGGTTACCCTTTACTTCCTGTGGAGGACTTGATGAGTTTATCTAGCACATTTGTGTACTACCTCGACTTAGACTTGGAGCAGGGAAAATTCTACAAAAGGCAAAATTGAAGGTTTATCTTAATTCACGTAAAGACTGATGAGAGGTGAGTGAAATATTGGCACAAATAGCAATAAATAGGTCAGACCTAACATAGAAAAATCACTGCTTTGTTGTTAAGCTAGGGAATTAAATACTCCAGGAAAATAAACTTTCAGTCGAGCTGACAAAATAGGTAAGGGTAAAAACACAATGCTGGAGAAACTCAGCAGGTCAAATGGTGTATTTTTATGTAGCAAAGATAAAGAAATAAAACCAATTTTTGAGATTGAGCCCTTCATCAAAAAGGATATGGGTTTGATTTTATAGAATGGAATAAAGGAGGTTGACACCAAGTGTTAATAAATGAGTTCTGCCAAGTTAAGAAACAGCAAGGGCCAGAAAATATTAATATGCATTGTACAAACATTTAAGGTGTAAAAATATGTGTAGATTAATTCAGAAATTCTTTCTTTTTCAATCTTTTTATTGGTTTTAATATATGCAAAATACATAGGTACATATCGTCATGGCTAACCCTTGTAGTCAAGGATGGTGGCCTTCGTTCTGATGATCCACAGAGCAAAGATGCCTGTGCATGTATTCATGTACTTGATGTTGCCCTCCAAGAAGCACACAATACTTCACAAATTAACCAACTACTTCCAATGGCATGAAAACCACGACGATTGGAGCTGAAGGATTTGTTGCAGCCTTCATCCGCCTTCACAGTCGTTGATTTCAGAGTAGCTTTGTCTGCCTGTTCCACTGTTGAGAACTTGAATGGATTTTTGTTTGCCATGGGTGACCCTACCAGGAGCAGAGCTCCAGACGGCATCACTGTTGGGATCTCAGAAACACACAAGCTTCTCCACCACCACAAGGTGACAATCCACAGAGAAGAAAATAAGAATAATAAAGTAAGATAATATCAAGTTTCAAGTATCAATAATGATAAACAAGGTACATATGAACCCATGTTATTACATGTAAAAAAGAAAAAGAAAAAAAAGCAACCAGATATTCTAAACTAATAATCAAACCCCACCGTCTGAAGGTGCCGGCTAAGTTAAGGAGTGCACTACTAATAATAATAACTATAGGGTGACACTTGTATGTACATGAGATGTCTTGTTATGAGTTTTCCTTAAAAATTTGCATGTAAAATTTATTTGTAAAACTCAATGAAAATATTTAAAAGAGGATAAAAAAAAAAGAGCAGAGATGAATAATCTACAAGTTTTGAAAGTAATTGAGAAAATGACCTCAAAGAGAAAGAAAAATACTATCATGCCCGACAACAACCGAGTATGAATGGGAGGGACAATATCTTTCCATCACAGCCCTTCTAGCAATGAGGGAAGCAAAAGCCATTACATGGGATTATGAAACTGTTTCAGTATTAAATCCATTGGCCCACTCATTCCAAAAATAGCAATGAAAAGGCTAGGAGTCAAATTAATCTTAAGAATGAGCGATAAAGTGCGAAATAACCCTTGCCAAAAATTAAAGAGAGAAGGACATAGATGAATGTAACTAATGCGATGCACTAATTCTGCAGTCTTTAGTTTACACTTAGACTAATCGAGTCAACCATAATATTGTGGAGCATAAATATATTATGAAGGTAGCAGTGTCAAGGCACTTAGAAAATATTAATAGGACTAGACAGCATCAACACGGTTAGTATAATGGTTACCACAACATCATTCAGTGCCCGCGACCCTCTGTCTGTAATGAGATTTAAAGTTCTCCTTGCGTTTGCATGAGCTTTTTCTGGGTGCTCTGGATTCCTCGCACATTCCAAAGGCACCCAGGGTCAAGAGGCTAATTAGCCAAATTGGTGTATTTAGGCAGTGTTTGCTAATGAGCTGGTAGAATCTGTTATTCTTCTGCATTCCATAAAATAAAAAAAAAACAGATTTGTGAAAGGAAAATTATGTTTGACATATCTGTCAGAGTTCTTTGAGGATGCAATTTGCAGAGTAGACAAGGGCAAACTAATTAATGCTGTGTATTTGACTTTCAGATGGCCTTTGATATGATGCCACAGACAGAACATGAAATGAAATGAGACTAAAAGACATTCTAGGCAGTATTTTAGTCAAAGGGTTAGTTAAGAAACAGGCACAAAGAGCCTGAATAAATGAGTCAGTTTTTGGTTGGGAGACGATGAACAGTAGTGTGCCACAGGGGTGAGTGGTGGGGCACCAGCGGTTCACAATTAAGACCAATTGACATACATCAATGATTTAGTGGAACTTGCAGAATGGCCAATTTACTGAGATATCAGTAAGAGTTATGAAGAAGACACAGAGAGTCTTCAGGGGAGAAAAAAAACCAGGTCAGGATAAATAGGTAAAGACAAAACTAATGGGCTGTGATAAGGTAAAACGTGAGCTCATCAAAAAACTGGAAAGGCAGCATGGTTTTTTTAATTTTGAAAGAGTTTGAAAGAACCGGAGAGGTCATGTGATGTGGAGAGAGTAGGAGGACGTGGACCCCAGGAGCTCCCAAAAGGAAAGGAAGGCACAAAGGTCAAAGTTAGAAGAACTAAAAGGTGCAGAGAACAAGGCTAGATCACTTACCTGCCAAAGATGGGGAAGAACCATGCCAGCCAGCAAAAGATGACCAGTAAAATGATCGGGAATAGAGACGCAGGACTTAGCCCGACTCGACAGGATCAAGATGGTGCATGAGATCCGGAGGCCTATCAGTTCCCACAATGGTGGCGGCAATGCGACCTGAGGAGAGTACCCGGGGTTCACCCAGGGCAAAAGTCAACAGGAAAACCGCCGACCAAAAAAGTTGTGACGACGCGGTCGGGGACTGGTGGTCGGGAGACAGGGGCCCCAGGGAGTTCTACAGAAGGTCATCAAGAATCTGAATGAAGGATGGCCTAGAAGTGAATGTCAGCCAAACTACAACACCAGAGCTGAGCTGAGTGTTGTCAATGGGCTTCTACTCAGACAGAACAGAATTATCATTCACTGCAACAAGTGATGTTGAAAAGGCTGTATGAAAGGCACCATAGAATGGAAAAATACAAGAGGAGGGCCAGAGCTGCTGTTTATTGGCCAGGGATAAATACCAACATTGACAGAATGTTCTCAAGCTGTGAGATCTGTCTGAAACATCAAGCAAAACAGCCAAAGGAACCCATGACCAAAACCAGAAGAGCCATAGCAGAAAGTTGACACTGATCTGTTCCAACTGGATGGAAGGAATTGCTTGCTAGATATTGAGTATCTATTGAACTATCTTGAGATGGCTTTGCTTCCCAATGTATCTGCTGCCTGTGTGATCAGATACATGCAGTCGATCTTTGCAAGACATGCAGTTCTTCAGATCGTCGACAGTGACAATGGACCAAGCTATAGTTGAGGAGGATTCCAGAACTTTGCAGAAGATATGATTTTTGACATGTGACTTCAAGTCCTCTGCATCCCCAGTAAAGCAGAAAAAGTTCACATAGTTAAACAGCTGTTCAAAAAGCACACGTGGCTCAGATTCTTATCTAGCTCTGTTGAGTTACCGAGGTTCACCACTTGGACATGGCATGTCACTTGCTGAGCTCCTGTTGGGACGTAGAGTATGCACCGCATTTCCCTACACTGCAGACCCAAATAAGAACAGAGATGTCAAAGGAGTACAAAAGCATCTGCAAAGGAGACAAAAAGCAAACTATGACAGGTCAGCAAGAAACTTAGGGCCACTGGCACAACACGACACAGTGAGGCACGGAGATTCCAACATCTCCACTGTTCTGCAGGAAGTAATTCCAAGATCCCTACACCATCAGAACAGAGGATGGTCAATTACTGAGGAGGAATCGAAAGAGTCTATTGAAAATGCAAGTGACACCACAAGAACTCATAAAGGCAGAAGATCCAGCCTGCACAGCAACAGGGGAAACACCACCAGTGTTGGATAGTAGTGGACCAGTGAACTGACACATGTACCTGTGTTGAGAAGATCCACATGTGTTATCAAAGCACCCGACAGGCTGGATCTCCAAATGAACAAGAGCTGCACACTTAAAAGGTTTGTGCAGTTGATGTTGTATTTACGCTTGTGTTTAATGTTAAATTGAAATGAATACTGTATTACCATTTAATGTTGCTAGATTGAACATGTTAAAGAAAGGGGATGTGGTGATTGGGAGTTGGTGAACTTCCTGACCACTAAAATGCATTGGAGATGAAATGTCCCACCTCGGGTTAGATGCACAAAATGGATGTGTCCCAAAAGGTTGTGAGCTGATAATAAAATATATGTAATACAAAAGAACCCAAGTTTATTTATTACAATAGAAGAAACATGACATTTTACAGCATGTGGAGACTGAAATCCACCATTACAGAATTCACTGATCACTCCCCAAAATTTTGGGATATGGAATGTAAACTTTTCTTTTGGAATTTGTGTGGGGAAAAATAACTAAGCACAAATGGTAGAAGAAACAACACATTTTGTCAAATTTTGATTTTGGTCACCCGCTCATTACTGTGGGCCAATAAAATTTCGATGTAACATTATCACTTATTGGATTGGCATTCACAGACAAGCCTTTCCTTTGTCATAAAGATATGGTGTCAGTGCTGTAATGACAGCTCTGCTGCTGGTGTGACCCGGGGTTTGCAAATGCTCCCCCACTTCCAACAGCTCCATATCGGCTTAAATAAGCTGTTAAAGGAGCCAAAGGGATTTTAATTAAAATCTTGTGGGACTGAGATCCGCCCAAGATGGTGGCATCTGTGTTCGGCAGTGGCCTTGAGGGGTTGCAGACTTCTTGGAAGAATCAAACTGGTGCAGGATGCCAGTAAGGGGAAATTCAACCCCGATTGACAAGGAGAAGCAGAGTAGATGACCCCCACGATACTGCTCATGGTAGTGGACCAGCGAGGGGCTTTGCAGTTGAAGGGCACCCACACAGGCAGAGAGCTGTTGGTGATTTGCGGGTAAGGATCCAACCAGGCCTGGGCCGCTGGCGTCTTGAGGTCAAGGGATTCACAACAGGCTGTGGGTTGCTGAAGACTGATTTGTGAGAACCAGTTATCAAAACCAGGATTTGAGAAGATGCTGGGGGCAAGGAAGGCTCCAGAAGGGCCTTGCCCTTTTTCATCATGTCAGAGCTTTGGACCTGATCTCAGATTGTTGATGGTTTGAATTGAACTGGTGTCTTGTTCAACTGCAAAGGCTGTGCGAGTGTTGGAGGCAAATCTTACGGCAGACATAAGGCAATTTTGTGTAAAATTACATTTCACTTTTATTATATGACAATAAATAGTATCTGATCTGACCAGTCTGACACATTGCATTATGGGTAGCCACATTTATCATGGCCAGCTCCGTAAAGCAATCCTTCATCATTTACTCCACTTCCTCAAAGTCACTGTTCTTCAACCCAACTCCCCCCCCACCCCCACACCAGAACATGATCTGCACTTCCTTTCTTCAATGAATCCTGATCCTTGAATCCCATCCCCTTCCCTGGTATCCCCACTTTTAAACCCTTTCCTAAATCCATGACACTTGGAGCAAATGATGAAGAGCCGAGTAGCGATGTACTCTGTACAACATGTCCTCAGAGAGGAGAGGGGGTGAGAAAAGAGGGATTGCCAACTCAATGAACACAGTGATGCCCCACAATTAAAAATAAGAATAGACAATATTTGTAGAAGCCCTGTTTGTCTCTCAAGTGTAACATTGGTTTCAACTGTTAAATAATGTCATTGATAACGAAATAGCTTAATAGGAAATAAAAATATCCTATCAAAACACATCTCACGGGATTCAATCGGTAAAGGGGGTTTGCGTCACTGAAAATCACACAGTGTACCTCTTTCTTGGAACACAACCCCTTTGTTAATCAGTGGCGGGCTGTATTGATTGAGCCCCAGTATACACCTTAATTGTGCTCTAATGTTGTACAATAAAATGCTGTCTGAAAATGGTTGCGACTGAAACTAAAATAAATAAGAACTCCGGTGGATGTCAAGGGGTGGCTGTGGTTCTTTCTATCTCATTGAGATTAAGCGCATATATCAACTCATGATACCAGTAATTGCTTTTAGCTGAGAGTTCATTCTCTTATAATGTGTTCGCTTTGCTGATATTGAGGGAGAGCCCATGACCTTCTGGCATTAATTACAAAGTCAACATCGTTCATTTCTTTGGCACGCATCGTCCATTTGATCAGGATAGCATCATTTAATAGCATACCAATAGCCTGTGCAGCTTGAGTTTTCAGTTTAGAGTTCATTTTCAGGGACTATGCCCCAGAGTATACTTTACTGCTCATTTGCACAGTTAGATATATCAATTTGTGCATCCATTTGACCCAGCTTGTCACTGAACATACTGCCCCATGGACATGAAGTAAATTGCCACAAGGCATTGCTTAAATCACATGATCTGTACATTAAAAATAATGTAAAGAAATCGAAACAAATGCAGAATAGATTAGAAGTCTAATCACACACATTAGAAATTGAAGGTTTTTAGTGAATGCAATTGATGAATTATTGTCAAAACAGACAACATCTGAACACAGGCATGAGTTTTTTACACTTAGAAAGCTGGTAGTTTTCTATCTTCAATGTAATCATATGCTTTATATGTCTAGGTTATTTCAGAGATAGACATTTAAAATATCTTTGTACTGGCAATAACTACAACAGCAGTGCGAGTATAAGACAGCTTTAATAAACTAATATCTACGCTAAGGTCTTGTCTCTCTGCAAGTCGAACCTGGAAGGCTAGACTGTAGCTCTGGACTGCTTTATACACAAGGTCACCGGGATGACCCCCGGTGACCTAGTGGTGTAATTACATATCACCATATTCACTCCCCGTTAAAAAAATTGTTACACCCACCCACCCCCGTCCTCCTTCCCTTGTTTGTAAATTCATAAGTCAAAAATTTTTCGTGGCTTCCATTGCCTTCTTGTCCTCCTCGGTAGTGGTATAGGGGTGGGGAGTCCGGTCAGCCTTTCAGCCTTTCTTGGTGGAGGTCTGGGAGTGGGAAGTACTAGATGGCCATGTGGCTGTGTGGGCTAGGGATCCTCTTATATGGGATTAGGACCTGCCATCAAGTCTAGGTGGTAATATTTTGATGGGGTGGGTGTGCCCAGGGTCCTGATTTCTAGGGTGGGTGGTATAGTCATCTGGGGTTACTCGATGGACGACTGTTCTAGTGACTGCTACTGCGCTCCTTGTTGATCCGTAGACGTCTGTGTTTCACCCGCATTGTTCACACATCCGGCCGGCCCGAGATCCCTGGTGGCCACCGAGTCCTCTCTTCCACCTGGGAATGTGACAAAGGCTTACTGAGGGTTCGCGTGCCTCAACTTCACTTGATCCACCAGCGGGTCCGCTTTGTGGGGTCTGCAGTGCTTCCGGAGGAGAACAGGTCCCGGTGTCATCATCCATTTAGGCAGCACTGAGCCCGTCGTGGCTTTCCTTGTGAAAGAAAAGATACGGTCATGTGGGGTCATGTTAGTGGCAGTACACAACAAAGAATGTATAGAGTGTAGGGCTTCTGGCAACACTTCTTACCATCTAGTAACAGGCAGGTCTTTTGCTTTTAAAGTCAAGAGGACCGTTTTCCAGATAGTGGCATTTTCCTTTTCGACTTGTCCATTTCCCCTGGGATTGTAACTTGTTGAGTGGCTGGTGGCAATCCCTCTCTCGTGCAGGTACTGCTGTACTTCTGCGCTCATGAATGCAGCTCCCCTATCGTGTGTATGTAGTTCGGGTACCCAAATATGCTGAAGATGGGTTGGAGGAATTTTATAACAGTGGCTGCTGATCCATCAGAACACGAGATTGCGAAGAGGAAACGGGAATATTCATCTATTACTTTTACTGGCAGTGAACCCATTGGAGGCAGGGCTCTTGGCCATTTCTTAATTGCCCTATTGTACTTCTGTGGTCTTCCCTGCATTCCACCACGATTCCAATACAGCAATTCTTCGCCGTCTCTGTCCTCGGAAGCACATGCGTGCTAGTCATCCCTGGATTCCATTCCTCAGGAAGAGTCTCCAGGTGATCATTAGAGCAGAAGCAACTTCCATCCTAGTAGCTATCATATTAGTTTATTAAATTGTACTGACAATAACCACAACAGCAGTGCGAGTATAAGACAGCTTTAATAAACTAATATGTACACAAAGAGGTCTTGTCTCTCTGCAAGACAAACCTGGAAGGCTAGACTGTATCTTTGGACTGCTTTATATACAAGATCACCGGGATGACCCTTGGTGACCTAGTGGTGTAATTACATATCACCACAATCTTTGCTTCAACACTCAAATGTGCTCAACAGGATCTCATCAGAGGTAGTTTTCTGAACATTGTTCCAATGCACAATGCAAAGACTGTTGCACACTTCTGTGGTTGAGAATGTGTCACCTGGGGCAAAGGCTGGATTTGGGGGGGCGGGGGGGGGGGGGGTTACAGGGCCTTGATTGTGAAGAAGCTCGTTGAACATGAATCTGATCTTGGAATTAAAAAGGTGAGCGAGGTTAGTGGACTGTGATGTGAGGTTAGGGTTGGGGTGGGACACATGTTGTTCTCAGAGGGGGGACCAGCAAGAGAGATCAGAACTGGGGAGGGTGGAGAGAGGATGGACTGGAGGTGAGGGCTTTATTATTATCTTGTGGCTTGGAGGAAAGGCCTGTGAGAGAGATCAGGTGGAGAGGGTGCTTTATATTATGTGAAATGGAGAACCCCTAAAGGCACAATGTATATAAAGGTCTCACCTGTAATCAAGATGTCTTCCTTCTTCAAACATTGCATCTTCCCCTCTACCATCATCAATGCAGTCGTTACCCACATCTCCATTTCCTGCTCATCTACTCTGGGCCCCTCTACCACCAGGTGCAACAAAAACAGGATTCCCCTTGTCTTCATCTACCACCCCACCAGCCTCCACATCCAACATATTATCCTTCTCAATTTCCGCCACCTACAACATGATCCCATCACCAGACATTTCTTTCCCTCTCCTCCTCACTTTGCCTTCTGAAGGGACTACATCCTCCATTATTCCCTTGTTCACTCATCCCTTCCTACTAATCACTCCTTTGTCACCTACCCCTGTGTCCACAGGAAGTTCCACACCTCCTCCCTCATCACCATTCAGGGCCCCAAACAGTCCTTCCAAGTGAAGCAACACTTCACTTATGAATATAGGGGAGTCATCTACTGCATCGGGTGTTCCTGTTGTGGACAACAATTGGGAAATCACTTGGCTGACCATCTTCACTCTGTCCACATCAATCTCACAGCTTTATGTCATAACTATATTTGACTTAAAAGAGGGCACCTGTTTCTTTCGGTTGTATGATATTCCATGTTGTGATCTCAGTCGCTGAAAAGAATAAACTTTGTGGCAGAGAGAGAAGGTTTATCAGATTCTGGTCTTTATAGCTGGAAATATTAGACTTAATATTATTATGAACCTTGCCCTTATCTACCCTTGATGTGGGCTTTCAGATTTCTTGACCAATAGTCAGAAAATTGTGAGTTCAAGTTTCAGTCCAGGAACCTTGACTACAGCTCCTTGGCTTGCATTTCAATGGAATGAGAGTTCTTTGTTGGTGGAAGTTTTATTTTTAGATGAAAAGTTAAACCCAGACCCCTTCTTTCATTTTGAGTAGAAGGAAAAGATCTCTCATGAGCTTTCTCAAACTTAGAGTTCATGAAGGCTGAAGAGAGAAAATATTTATCAGATTGCTTCTAGGGATGAGAGATCACAGGAAAATTGAAGGATGTAAGATCTTAGGGAACAAATGAATGAAAAGAACTTGTTTGAATGGTTCAAGGTTGACAGGACGAAAGAAAAGGTTTTGTTACTTCCATGAATAAATAGACTGCAAGTTCCAAATGAAAAGATTTTGGGGAGTATGCCGAGAGTAGTTAGGATTTGGAATTTCATTCCTTGTACAATTGGTATAAATAGTGGCCTGGATTCAGTGGTGCACCCAAACATGTTCCAACTGCAGGAGTCTGCTTTAATCTCCATGAACTCGCCTGTTCAGGCCTTTGTATTTCTGCTGAAAAAGTCTTCCTGTTCTCACCCATACCCTCTCTTCCCCACCTCTCTGCCTCCTGGATCATGGTTGCCATTCTTCAGGGAGCTTTTTTAGACCTGGTAATCTTGTTTAAAGATTTACTGGAGCACTACTTTAAAAGAGCATCAGCATATTCATACCCAGGGTGGTGACTAACGGAACAAAGTAGCAGAGGAAGCTATAGAGTGGGTACAATTATGATATTTAAAATATTTTTACATGGATAAGAAAGATTGTGAGAGATATGAGCCAATCACAGGCAAATGGGTCACCCTCAGGTAGACATCCTGGTCGTTATGGAGGAGATGGGCTGAAGGGCCTGTTTCCGGGCTATACAACTCTATGACTCTAAATCCTCTTTTGCAATCTGTTCATGGGATCTACTGGCAGTTCACACTTTGTAGTGTAATCTTTATAAAAGTACATTGGGTTTCATTACAAGAATATTCTGTCTTTATTTATTCCCCATGACCACTGCACATATAATTCTGCACGAGTCAAACATCTAAGCCAAGGTTTTTAACTATATCAACAAACTGGAGATGGTGTGCATCACACACCAGGGACTGAAATGCTGAATTCCGTGCAATGCATGTTGGTTAGAAAGGTGATACCAGAGATCAGATGTATTCGGTAGGAATTAAATTATTATTTTTAATTTAATTTAAAAAACGTAGACATACAGTACAGTTACAGACCTTTTTGGCCTGGGTGTCCAATTTACACCCATTTAACCTACACCCCTAGTACGTTTCAAAAGGTGGGAGGAAACTGGAGCCATCCAGACACATAGAGAACATACAAACTTCTTACAGACAGTGTGGGATTTGAAGCCCGATCCTGATCACTGGCGCTGTAAAGGTGTTGCGCTGACCGCCACACCAACCTTGCTGCCCAAATCTGGAACTATTCTCCCAAAAACCTGTGTATGTACAGAGACCAAAGAGATCCAATATGTTAAGTCGTCCTCAATTCCCCCCATCCGCCTTTCCGTGCTCGCAATATTCGGGTGAAACCTTTCACCGTGTTTGTCACTGACTGCACCAATATCAGTAGGGAACAGTCCAAGTGCAAATGCGGAAAAAGGAATTTTCAATTGCATGTTGCACTTCACGGAGTTCATGGCATAAACGATTCAACATCTGGTTTCAGTGTAATTCACCACATTTGGTTTATGCATTGTGGCAGCTTCATCTTCCTCATCTAGGCTCCTTGTCCCTGGTGGATTCGGAGCAGGCAAACTGTCGTCAGGTGGGCACTAGTGTCATGGCTGAAGGCAGATGGAATTTTCAGGAGGGAAGCCAGTTACATTGATCGCACAAGAGTAACAGTTCATCACATGATCCTTCTATTCTCCCCATATAACTGGGACTGCAAATGGCATTGACTTTTGAGTACCTCTGAGCCAAGCTCTCAGGTTGACTGCACATGATGCACAACAAATGTGAGGAGAACAGGGTGTGTCTTGGTCGTCAGTTTTACAATCAATGTAGTGCTATGGGCTTTCTTAGTAAGTGCAGTATACTCACAAATGTAACAGAATGTATCATGGCTATTGTACCATTTATGAAACATTTCTGCTGTCTTGAATCTTCCTGAAGCCAATAAATGCTATTGTTAAGTACACTCACTATGCCATTGCCTGGAGAACGTGTGTTCAGTCTTTATCAATGTAATGCACAGCATCTGTATATGTGAGCTGCTTTTATAGTCTGTCTGCATCTATCCTGACTAAGCATGCCCAGGCCTAAGACAATATTTGCAGAGCACCTGTGCTGACCAAAACAGCTTACTTTGTGGGCAATATGCTAGAAGTCTTAAAATATAGGAAATCACAAAAATAGGTCATATCTTTTTTTAAAAAAAAACTATACGTGACAGGAACATTGTGATCAGCAGCCCAAAATTCATAAAATGCACCTAAAGGTGTTCAGGAAGAGAAATCCTCGTTGTCCAGAGCCTAGTTAATTTGCGCTTAGCACCTGCATCCACATGGCCTCACAGCATCCATTGGAGTTAAAGACATATTACCGACATTTCGGATGCAAGGCCTTCTTCAAGGTGCAAGGAAAAAGCAGACAGGAGTCTGAATTAAAGACTAGATATTAAGAGAGAAGAGTGGGAGGGGAAGGAGTCCAGAACAATAAACAAAATGATATAATAAGAGGAAAGGTGAGAATTGATTTTGGCTCTGAGAAAAAGAGACAGAGGAAAAAAGGAAAGAGAGACAGAATTAGAGTGAAGGCGAAGGGGAAGAAGAAGGGGGGGGGGTTGCGTTTAAGGGAAACTGGAGAATTACCCCATATGAATACTGTGAGTTTCTTCATCATTTCTGTGTGTTGTTATCACGGTCATAGTCTACAGACGTTCATGTTTCACTGAAATGATAATTGGCAGGTAGTGGTGGTATTGGAGTGAGAAAACCAACTCTCTCTGTGCCAGCTGCGATTATTCGCCTCTTAACCATATAAACATATAACCATATAACCATTTACGGAGCAGAAACAGGCCATGTTGGCCTTTCGAGTCCGCACCGCTTCATTGATTTTGTGCGCCCTCTTCAGGCATTGGTGATTTTAAGTATAGTGTATGCATGATGTGTTGCTGGCAGTCCTTTTCTTGTAAGCTATCTGTAAACACCAAACAAAAAACTTATCTGATGAAAGTTAATCATCCAGAAGTCTTGAAACACCAGTGTAAGTGCTTGTTTATTTTCCCTTTTAACAGCACCCCCCCCCCTACCTTTCCCCCTCAGCTAATTATATTCACGTGCTTCTAATGGGCTGCTGCCTCTATAATTCATCGTAAGTGCTACAAGTCAGAGAAGACAAGTGCATCCTGTCCTGACTTTGTCAACTCCTTCGTGATGGACAATTATTCAGAACTGCAACGGGGCACTTTCAGAGGGAAGCGAGCGACATTGCCGCCAATGTTCAAAATCAAGCCTGGAGACGTCAATCAGAAGAAAGGAGAATAAATAGAATAAAATTAAGCTTGCACATCAGATCAGCCAACGCTTTTTGTCCACACTGCTGATCATGGTGTGGATTGATTTCAAGCATATAATATGTGTGTAACTATTCTCCACTTAAGTATTTTCTGGAGAGATGAAACTGCTTTTATTGGTAGAAGTTTTCATGGGTTCCTTTCTCATATGAGGATGAAAACATCGGTTATATATCTTTACCTTTTATGGGTGCTGTGAGCCTTGCTGACTTCCCCCAGCATTTCTTTGTTTTTACTACAATCATGGCATCTTCAGACTTTCAAGATTCGTTTTATTGTCAAGTAATAAAATAGGAAATGTGATATTACACAAGATTTCCTTTAGTCTTCCATAAGGCCGACAAAGATTCGGCATCAGCAGGAATTGCCAGGCGCCCCTTACAGTCAGAGAAAGAGAAGCAAAACAGAGTTTCCCAGAGCCACTGTGTCCATGCATTCGCCTCCAGTGCTCCCCGCAGGCTCCTTTGCCACACAGACTTCAGTCCAAACCATCGGCAACATGAGTTCCAGATCCAAATCTCTGAGACAACCAGGAAGCTTCCAGCACTCTCCCGCGTCATGGTTTCGATACCTGGTACTCCTTCTGCCAGTCTTGACTTAGTTTCCAGCCGTCTGCAACCTGCTGTGAGTTCCTTGACCATGATCTCTAGCTCACACAGCCTGCATGTATTCCTCATCTTGAGTCGACAATAGCCCGCTGCCTGTGTGTTCTTCAGCCACAGAACCCCTCACTGGTTTTATCTGTTTCGCCTTCTCAAATGGGGGATGGTCTCCCTGTTTACTGGTGCCCTGTGCTGGTTCTCTGGTACCCAGGAATCTGCCACCTCTCATGGCCGCTGCCAATCATATGTGGCACCACCTTAGGCCCAGAATCCACCATCACAGGATTTTCAAATGAACCACAATCGGCTCCTTTAACAGAGCCTATGGCAGGCGAAATGGGCGGTTGGACCCGACGGGGAGCACTGTGTATCTACTCCCCGCTCTCCAAGGGCTCTCAGCAGCACCAACGCTGCCATTTTTTTTCATGTTTCATTCAGAAGTTCCCAAGAGTCTAGTCACCAATCCTGTATCCACAGCTTGTTAAATAAATGATTTAGATAGATTATTTAAATTCTGGCACTTCGTAGATTCTAAAGTATTCATGTATTTTATGTATGTTTCAATAAGAGATAAGACCAGAAGTAATACACATTATAAAAGGATTTATCCGAGGATGTAAACAGGAAGTTGGCAGATGTTAGGTTCTAGTGTAGTGCACTAAAGTGTTGGAGAAATTCAGCACGGCATGCAAAAGCCATGGAATGCAAAATACAGTTGACATTTTGGGCCTCACCAGAAATCTGCGCTATTTTCTCTGCTCACACCCCAACCCACACCAACTCTGTCATTCCCTCCCACCATAGGAGCATGAAAATACTGCCTGGCAACCATATCCAGGAGAACGAACAATGCTTCTTTTTCATCTTATGACCCTCTGGGCTCTACTTCCTAACTTCAGAAACATCTGACCCTTGTTTCTGAAGCAGTGTAGCATGACAATACCTCATGATGTTAATTGGATGGTCGTTAAGAATATGAATCTTGCCTGATTTATTCAGCTTGTTTGTAGGCTCCTGGATTATTTCAAATTATTTCTACTTTTAGATCGGCTTGTGCCACATAGACTGGGAGTGAAATCTGGGATGCTGCCCTTCATCAAGGTTTAATATAAGTGAAATTATTATTAAATGAGGTACTCAAAAAAGAAAACATAGAGACAAATGCAATTCCATGACAATACCAGTGACCCAGGTTCGAATCCGGTGCTGTTTGTGAGTTGTGTGCATGGGTTTCCTCTGGGTATTTTGGTTTTCTCTGTAATGGAATATATTTGGGAGATAAATTGATAAAATTAGATTAGGTTACATACATATTCACACTTTAAAATAGATCTTATTTGAAATACTTAAGAATTCATATTCAGTGAAGTTACAGAAACTATGGAGAATGCTCTGCACATTTCACAAGTAGGTGCTAATTGAAATGATGTCATGAAATGAATAGACCATTGTCTTGGACTGCAGTAATGTCAGCTGGTTAGACATTTCTACAAAGTTCTCACTCAAATGTCAATGAGAAGTTTGTTACCTAAAAATAACAGATGGGAGCAAAAGAATAACTCCTGTTGTTTGCTGATGAAGGAAGGAGTTTTTCAAGTGTGAGAGAAAAAAAAGGACATATGGTGGCAGTTTTGGGTCTCAGAAGAGAGAGAGAGAGAGAGAGAGAGAGAGAGAGAGAGAGAGAGAGAGAGAGAGAGAGAGAGAGAGAGAGAGAGAGATGCTATCCATCTGATGTTTCTCTTGGAATAAGTAGAACAGAAAGGAACTCTGTAGTAGCCTGAAAGAAAGAGGTTATCATCTGGAGAACCCTGATGTGGCAAGTTTCATCAGCAAGAAATTGGGTGACCAATGATGGTACCTCAGTTGTGGAAATCCTGGATCAACAAATCTCTCTCTGCAAACCTGCAAAGTACCTTCCTGAGTGGTAAACATTTACCTTTCCAGCACCAAAGCCTGGTGAACTTTATGCATGTTAAATTCTGTGCACAGTATAAGAATTGACTCCAACCAGAGAACTAAGAAGAATGAGAAGTGAAATTGAATTGTGAACAAAAGAACTTTTCTTAAATTTACACACACATTACAAACACGTGCACTTAGAATTAGAAAGGGGTTAAGTTGGGTTAGTTAAGTTAATAGAGATAAGTTAAAGTTTGATTCTGTTTTCATGTTTAGAGATAATTAAAAGCAACTTTTGTTTAAGTAACTACTTGTCGTGGTGAGTTTCTATTGCTGCTGGATTTTGTGGTCCTTTGGGCTTGTAACACCTCCCACACTTCAAAAACATTTTGGGATTGTAGGTGAAGGACGCGTGGTTGTAGTTTAATTGGAATATTCAGGTTGGAAGATGCCTGCTACTGCGTTGTATGTCTAAATTTTAATTTAAGCAATTTAGAATGGATAGAGTAGTACAGTAAAACTCCTGGTATCCAGCACTTACGGGGCTTGGTAGATTCTGGATAAGTGAATTTGCCAGTTGCTTGAGATTGCGTGTTGTGTGGTAGGCAAACTAACCACTAGGTGCTACCAATTTTAAACATTCATATTTGTTAACTATTTGTTTTCTGCGATTTATTTTGCCAGTTTCTTGATGCTGCCAGTTACTTGAATTCCGGATAATGGAGATTTTACTGTATATTATTAAGCGATTCTTGCAATCAAGTTATTTGCTTCCAAATACAAAGGATACTTTCCATTAACATGGACCCAGATGTCCTCAGGTCAGTACTCCTGTCTTGTGTGGTGCTGTCTTCTTCCTGACCTATATCCTCTATGGTCTTGGGGCAATATGTTTTTTCATTTCAGGAAATAGCTGATGGCTGTGGCTCAACAGCAGGAGATGTCCATACCAGAACGGTTCAGTTGATAGAATTGGATCACAGTGAACTTTGCGCCTTCACAATTACTTAGCAAACATGACCTTACCTTGTAGTTTCAAAAGTAGCCTCATCTATCCTACTCACTGACTGATGGGCATATTGCCAACCATAAACAACCACGTGTCATTTCAAACAACACCACATTTAGATTATTTGGTCGTGCTAGTCAGTCTTGCTGAGTGATTTTTAACATGCATTTTTTTTGCATATATTTCAGTTCCATTTCTCAAAAAATCATGATAGTCAACAGGAAAACACTTAATGTGCAAACTACTCAATCCCTGATGTTTCTTCCAGCCCTGCTGCCTTGTCTGTCTGTCATATGTTGTATATAGCAGGTATTTTATACATTTTTCACACATTTTAACCTTATGAAGAAATTTTAAAAATCAAATTTTGTCACAGAGGTGCAGAAGAGATGCCGTGGTAAGTTGAAGCTTTTTGATGAGACACATTATCTCAAAGATTAGTCATCCCTTCAAACTAATTGCCTCCTCGGTACCTAGCCCTGTGACTGCAAAAAATACTCCACTTGCATCCACATCTCCTCCCTCACTACTATTCAGGGCCCCTTCCAAGTTGTTAATTTCCAGGGGTGCATCTAATGCTCTGGGCGGCATCCTGTATATCAGAGAGACTGGATGCAGACCGGGAGATTATTTTGTTGAGCACTTTTGCTCTGTCCACTGTAATAACTGGGACCTCCCAGTGGGCACTATTTTAATTCCACACACCATTCCCACATTGTCTATGAATGGCCTCATGCACTGTTAAACTGAGGCTACCCGCAAACTAGAGGAACAACACCTAATTTTTCGTCTCTCCAACCAGATGGCATAAGTATTAACTTTTCCAATTTCCATTAAACCCCTCCCTCAAGTCTCCCTCTTTCCTGTCTCTGTCTTCTTTCTTTCAGTTTCCCACACCTTCCCTTCTTTCACCCTTCAAGAGCTATTCCCACCCCCTATCATTTCTCAGCTTTTTTTCTTTTGCCTTCCCACCTATATCCACCTATGCCCTCTTATCAGTTAGTCTGTACTCCTCCCCTGTCCCTTCGTCCCTCCTCTCCTCTCCTCTCCTCTCACCTTTATATTCAGTAACCTGTGTGTTTACATGTACCTAATGAAGGATTCAGGCCTGAAATATTAGTCACCCTTTATTTCCTACTGTTACAAGCCCAGAGGACCCTAAACCCAGCAGCAATAGATATTCACCAAGACAAATGGTTACTTAAACAAAAGTTGATTTTAATTATCTTTAAACATGAAAATAGGATCACACTTTAACTTATCGCTATTGACTTAACTAACCTAACTTAACCCCCTTCTAATTCTAAGTGCACATGTATGTAATGTGTGTGTAAGTTCAGAAAAAGTTCTTTGATTCGCAGTCCAATCTCCCTTCTCATTCCTCCAAGTTCACTGGTTGCAGGCAATTCTTACACTGTGCACAGAAGATAACATGCATAAACTTCACCAGGCTTTGGTGCTTGAAAGATAAATGGTTACCACTCAGGAAGGTTCTTGTTGGTTTTCAGAGAGAGATTTGTTGTTCCAGGACATCCTCAACTGATTTACTTCCATCAGCCACTCCAGTGTCTTGATGATGAAATTTGTCCCCTCAGGGTTCTCCAGATGATCACCTCTTTCTTTCAGGTCACCACAGAGTGTCTTTTTGTTTCACTTATTCCAAGTGAAACATTCGACAGCCAGTCCTCTCCTCTTCGCATGCGCACACACACACAAAGCCTGTTTGGCTCCTTCTGCTTGCTAAACCACATGACCCTCTTAGAACAGCAAGTTCCACTCCAGACAGACTGCAACTCCGACAAGCTGTTTCATCTGTTGTCGTTTTGTAAACAACAATTCATTAGTGAAGTCTCTTTGGCACTCTCCAAAGCTCTTGAAAAGGCTGGGGGCTGATATGTCCAGCATTAGCAGAGGTCCCGTATTTCAAATAAGATCTGTTTACAAGTGTTTGTATGTGACCTACTCTAACAAACCCTTTCCCAATTTTTCTCCCAAAAACATATCAAAAAACTACGTCACACTACTGATGGTTGGTGACCTGCTAAGTTTCTGCGGCACCTTTGTGTATTGCACTGCAATTGCAGCTTTTCCACACATTCCTATTGAACAGGAAAAAAAAAATTTGCTCATTCAAACAGTATCAGTGGGAGAAAGAGAATGGTTAACATGTTGGTAGAGTGAGGAGAGAGCTAGTAAAATAAGGACTGAGCAGGAAGAATTGAACCATTCTCAGTCATTGATTCTTAATGAAATACTCAGACCCAAAAAGTTGATCATTCTTTCTCTCCGCCTAATGCTGCTTGATCCATTGAGTCCTTCCAGCAGATTGTGTATTGCTCCAGATTTCTGTATCTGCACTGACAACAATATGGTCTCGGTAACAAAGATACCAACAGTTCCAATATGCCATCAAGAAAAAAATTATGGTGGACCTCAGTGTAGTTGGAATTTGGACCACACTGCCAGGGTGGATGCTGGAGGCAGGTACTCTCACAGTACTTAATCCAGATGAGTACTTGAATCTTCATGGCATTGAAAACCAATGGCCAAGTCCTGGTGAATGGGATTAGTTTAATTCATCGTTTGATGGTTGCATGGACATTATGAACAGAAAATCCTGCTTCTTTGCACCTGTCCCGCATCGGACTTGTCAGTCATCAACGAGCCTGCAGCAGACGTGGACATACCCCTCCATAAATCTTCGTCTGCGAAGCCAAGCCAAAGAAAGAAAGAAAAGAAGAAAGATGTCTACTGGTAGGTGAATCACAATGTTACACAGTGAGCAACACTGATGTGACAATACTGGATTTTAGGGAAAGCTTAATACATTTATCTTGACTTCCAAGAGCTAGCAAACTCCTATTTAAAAGATTACTTCATTTAAAACAAAATTCATGCTTTCAATTACAAACCTGGGGGCTGGGTGCAGGAAACAATGCCTAAAACATGTAATCACATCATTTAATTTGTATGTTGCCGCACAGTAGACTTGCATTTGAAAACAAACCAATGAATGTGTCAAACCCACAGTCAATGATTTTTTTCCCCCCAGTCAAAGCAGTAATGAAGTCATACATCACAGAAACAAAATTTTAATCCACTGAGTCTGCAGTGCCATAAGGCACCTATTTACACTAATCTTACATTAATCCCATTTAAATTCTTCCCACATTCTCATTAACTCTTCCACATTCTACCATTCATGTAGACATTAGGGGCTACTTGAATTGTTGTTTATCAACCCATGTAGCAAGAGGCAGTGAGAAGCTTTGCTTTACTTGCCATCTACACAAGTTGAGCTGTACTTAAGTCCAGCAATTAGTGCAATAATAAGACAATTTCTCATTGGTGTTTCTGCATGTCTCGCCACAGCATCAATGACATTATCCAAGCACTTCATTCATCAAGAAAATTTGTTGCAATTTGGGTGAATGAGGGGGATCTCATTGAGACAGTTTGATTGTTGAAAGGCCTGGACAGGGTAGATGGAGAAAAGTTGTTTCCCATGGTGGGAGAGTCTAGGACAAGAGGACACAATTTCAGGATTAAAGGGCTTCTGCTGAGAACAGATATGCAGTGGAACATCTTTAGCCAGCGGGTGCTAAATCCGTGGAATTTGTTGCCACAGGCGTTTGTGGAGGCCAAGTCATTTGAGTGTATTTAAGACAGAGATTGATAGATTCTTGTTTAGCCAGGGCATCAAAGGTTTTGGGGAGAAGGTTGGGAAGTGGGGATGAGTGGGAAAATGGATCAACTCATTATTGAATGGTGAGGCAGGCTCGATGGGCTGAATAGTCTGTTTCTGCTTCTACATCCTATGGCCTTATGGTTTTGTAGCACAGATAGAAGAAGGTGGCTGCTGAAGGACGTCCTGCTCAGTATCCACAACTCCCAGGCACAGCTGAGCAAAGGAAACTTTAAGAAAGGAGCTAACAAACTCAGTCCCCAGTACAAAGCACATGATCCTCTCCACACATCAGTAGTCAATAATATCTTTATAGCTATTTAATATTGCAGCAGTGCAGCTGAATGTGATGGCATCAATAGAATTGACATTGAATAGAATGAAATGAAATAAATAAAGAAGCATCAAGGGGCGCACATTTTACACAAAGATATCCACATGCTTCAACCAATCATGGAGACCATGCAGACCCTGGAATCTGGAGCCAAAAACAAAATGCCGGAGAAACGGAGCTGTTCGAGCAGTTACTGTAGAGTGAAAAGGAATTATCGACATTGGTCGTCGAGACCCTGCATCAGGATTCAAATCTCTCATGCTTCAGAAAGTGAGACTTACATTAATTAACTTTACGAACATCACTTCGAGGTGCGCCATGCAGAAGGTATGATGAAGACCCAGTGGTAAAAGAAGTTCACTTAACTCTGCTGGCAACAGTGCGATTGCTCACTGAGGCATCAAGCATCACTTCTGATTCTCACTCTCCTTTACTTCTACCATTTTCAATCATCTTTCAACACTGACGACCGAGCATATGGTTATTTTTAGAATGCAACTCTAAGGTCGTTCCCGAGTACTGCACAGCAAAGCTGAAATTAATTGCTAAATTCTTTTCTTTTCTTCTTTGGCTTGGCTTCACGGATGAAGATTTATGGAGGGGGTAAATGTCCACGTCAGCTGCAGGCTCGATTGTGGCTGACAAGTCCGATGCGGGACAGGCAGACACGGTTGCAGCGGTTGCAGGGGAAAATTGGTTGGTTGGGGTTGGGTGTTGGGTTTTTCCTCCTTTGTCTTTTGTCAGTGAGGTGGGCTCTGGGGTTTTCTTCAAAGGAGGTTGCTGCCTGCCGAACTGTGAGGCGCCAAGATGCACAGTTTGAGGCGATATCAGCCCACTGGCGATGGTCAATGTGGCAGGCACCAAGAGATTTCTTCAGGCAGTCCTTGTACCTCTTCTTTGGTGCACCTCTGTCGCAGTGGCCAGTGGAGAGCTCGCCATATAACACGATCTTGGGGAGGCGATGGTCCTCCATTCTGGAGACGTGACCCACCCAGCGCAGCTGGATCTTCAGCACGCTACCTGGCCCTTCAGGCCCACAAGCCCATGCTGCCGAAATATCCCAATTAGCCGTACGATTTGAAGGGTGGGAGGAATCCAGGGCACCTGGAAGAAACCCACACAGACACGGTGGAGAAAGCATGAAGTCCTCACAGACTGCGTAGGATTCGATCCCGGGTCTCTGCCACTGACCTAACTGCTATGGTAACTCTACCTCCCATAATCAAACCTCTTGTACTTGGGAACTGTGCAGGTCTCATTTGAATGCTCCTTCCTGGGGGTTAATCAACCACATTTTCTATGTTTTGATCAATTTTGTGATATTTTGAAACTGATTTGGCACAAGTGCTAAACTTAATGCTTTTATAGTACACCAAAAATTGGCAGCCTCTAAATTCGAGACATTTGTTCTTGCCATTTTTGATTAGATTTCTTCATCTGCCTGGTAGATCATTTTCCACAAAATTAATTGTCGCCTCTGATTACATCAATTAAATGGGTGCTAACCAGAGATGTGAAAGATGAGCATCTTTGCAAATAGATTGTGTTGGTTTCCAGCTACATCCCAACAACCTATTTTCCTGAAATCAGACGTGATAATAGTGATTACATGGTGTGATTTTTATCCGTTACTCTACAAATATTAACAACTTACTTTCCAAAAGTAAAAAAAAAAGCACTTTTTTGGGGAAAATATAGTTAATAAATCTGCTAATACTTTAGTGTAATCTGTCTGTCCCAATGTGAATTTGCCATTCTAAGAAGCTTTGTCTGATAATGGTTTTGTAGTGAAATTGTATGCATAATTCATAAATCCCATCAGACTATAAACAATCCTTCCATTCTATCTGATCTGCAAGTCGGCAAAATCCTAATTGCTTCTGTTTAGTGAACTGTTCTACTTGGGCGGAATAGGCTTTGTTTAAGATCTGAACAATGAGATCATATAGAGGGTCACCTCGTACCTTGGGAGAGTTATAATAAGATAGTGAGCATTACTGGCTTATATTTTTCAGCTTTAATTTAGACATCTGGTTCTTTACATGATTCTACACCCATCAAGCACCCGCTGTTATACCCAGAATGCCTATCACTAATCCAATGCAATTGGGAATTGCCTGCTTTGAGGTTACATCTATTTGAAAGTTAATTGGCAAGTGGATGGATATAAAAAAAAACATGTCTGATCCTGCAATGTGCAGCAAGAGTGGAATTTAAATTGGCAAAGGTATGGGGTTTTCTGTAGAAGAGAAAATCAAGGATTTCAAATGTTTGAGTGCCACTGTTGTCATTCTCAGTGGGTAATGTCCAGATTAAAACATTGAAAGCTGGAAGATCAGCCTTCAAAACTGGCCAAGGTGGGTTTTTATATTTCAAGTCTTTTCAATAGATTTATTGAGCAAAAGCTGTTAAGGATTTAAACGCTTCATACATTTAAGATACCTTTTGAACAGTTCCTTTGTTGCCCATTCTTCATATGTAATTCACATAATTATGCTCTTAGACGTGGTTCAGTTATGTTATTCTTAGACAGTCATTTGGGATTGTGGATACTTTATCTCCTCCAGTTCTGATGACTGATGGGACAGTAAGGAAGATTATCCAAGTTCAAGTTTATGTTTATTATCATCACATTGTACAAGTGCAACCTGACAAAAAGGATTCTCCTGTCCTCGAGACATTCAAATACACATAGAGACAAATGATGCAGTAAGTATATATATATATATATATATATATATATATGCAGTGTCCTCCATAATGTTTGGGACAAAGGCACTTTTTTCCTCTATTTGTCCCTGTGCTCCACAATTTTTATTTATAATCAAACAATCCATGTGTAATTAAAAGTGGACATTCTAGATTTTTATTCAAGGCTATTTGTTTACATTTTACAGCATTTTTTATACATAATTCCCTGATTTCAAGGCACCATAACGTTTGGGTCATTTGGCTTCACAGGTGTTTGTGAGAACTCAGGTATGTTTAATTACTTCACTGGTGCAGGTATAAGAGAGCTAGACTTACTTCAAAGTTTTTGATCACCTTCAGAGTCTTTAGTTTCTATTTTTCGACATGAGGACCAGAGCTGTGCCAATGAAGTAAACAAAAAACAATAAAAAGCTGAAAAACAAGATTTAAACAGTCAGAGGCATCTTCCAAACCTAAGGATTATCAAAATCAACAATTTGGAATATAATTACGAAGAAAAATTGCCCAGTAATGGCAACGGGACTGGTATTCCATGGAAGACCGCCACAGCTGATGACTGAAGAATTCACATCATGATGAAGAAAAGTCGCCAAATATATGTCCAACAGATCAGAAAGACTCTTCACAAGGCAGGTGTGGTTATGTCCTCAGAAGACTTCATGAACATAAATAAAGGGTTCAGGATAGGCCACCTGAAAAGTGGACCCTGAAGAGCTTGGTGCTCTTTATGCTCTCCACTGCGTTTAGATCAGCCATGATCATATTGAATGGCGGAGCAGGCTCGATGGGCCATTTTTGGCCTACTCCTGTTCCTACTTCCTATGTTCCTATGCCAAACTTAATATGCAGTTGAGAATGGTTATCCCTTGTCCTCCTGAAGTTCATAATGATCTCCTATGTCTTGCCCATGTTGAAATTACAATGGGATCTTGATCAACTGAGTCAGTGGGATGATGAAAGTGCTAAATGTGGATAAAAGCAAGGTATCACATTTTGTAAGTCAAACCAGGACAGGACTTGCGCAGTAAATGGTAGAGCCTTGGGAAATGAGGGGGAACCAGGAAGACTAAGGACACAGGTTCATAGTTTCCTGGAAGGTAGATAGGATGGCCATCTGCCTCTCTTGCCTTCATCAGTTGGGCACGGAATAAGAAGATGGGAAGTTATCTTCAGGCGGTAAAATGGTCTTGAAATGGCAGAGGACATCTGTATAAGGTGAGGGATGGAAAGCTTAGAGGAGACATGTCTTTTTATGTAGTGGTGGATGTCTGATATGTATTGCCAGGCGTGGTGGTGCAGGCTGGTAAAATAGGGACATTTAAAATACTCTTAGAATGGCACATAGAGGGCTTTGGGTTTGAGGTAGGGAAGGTTTAGATTGTTGAGTAGGTTTACATAGATCGGCACAACATCATGGGACAAAGGGCCTGTACAGTGCTGTGATGTTCTATGTTTTAAGACATTAGTAAAGCCACATTTGTATTGTACTGGCTGGCTAGCAATAGGAAGAATGACATTAAACTAGAACAGCTTCAAAACAGATTTGTGTGGATATTACCAGGACTGGAGCACTTGAGTTTTAAGGGCTGGTTGGATAGGAAAGGATTTTATTTCCTGGAGGCTGAGGGGCGAGAGGTAGATAAAATCATGAGAGGTATGGGCATAAGGTGAATGGTCACAGGTAGAAGAGTCCTAAACTAGAAGGAATGGATTAAGGAGGGACCTGAGGGGTAATTTTCTCATCTGAGGGTGGGGTGTCTCATTTGAATGAGTGGCCAGTGTCTGGAAGTGGTAGAGGTAGGCATAACTGCAAAATTTAAAAGAGGTTTGGACAAGTATATGGGATAGAAACACATTAGGTGAATATGGACCAAATGCTAGCGAATGGATCTAGCTCAAAAATACAACTTGGTTCTTGTGGATGAATTTGCCCATCGGACCAGTTTCCATGATGCTTTGGTCCATAGCTCTGTTACATTAATGTGGCAGATACAGGCTGTGTTTCTGGTGGGGCAGAATTTACTTGCATCATTTTGGGTTTTTTTTAAAACTTTATATAAAGATTTTATCACAGGAATAAAAAGAAAAATTACATTTAAAGAAAAGATATAAAATAAAATAATATAATTACAATACAACATTAATAACCTAACTTAATTCAACCTAACCCCCCCCCCCACATATACAAAAACTAAAAAATCTATATATAAAAAAAACCACCCTTACCCTACCCAAAATAAAGAGTGAAGAATTAGTAAAATTAATAATATTATGTATTAAAAAAAACACACACAAAGAAAAAGAAAAATATGACAAATAAAAATAATTTAAAAAAATTATCAGATCTAAAATATCACATCTAGGAACATACTTAAATCAAACTTAATTGCATATACTTAACAAATGGAGTCCACTTCAACTTATAAAAAGACATCTTATCTTGAATTGAAAAAGATATCCTTTCCATAATTAAACAAGACTTCATCTCTAAATACCACCTATCCAAAGTTAGTATATTTCTATCTTTCCAAGTAGACGCTATACATTTCTTGGCCACTGCTAAAGCTAAATAGATAAAAGAAATCTGATAATCATTTAATCCTGAATCAATTAATGATTGCATATTCCCTAATAAAATATATATCAGGATCTAATACAACACAAATATTATATAATCTATTAAATATAAATTGAATACCTTTCCAAAACTGTTGCAATCGGTCACAGGACCAGACAGTATGTAAAAAAGTATTAGCTGTCTGGTCACAACGAAAACAACAGACTGACTTACTAAGACCAAATTTTTTAAATTTTTCTGGTGTTAAATATAATTGATGTATAAAATTATAATTAATCATCGCTAATCTAGCATTAATCAATTTCCGAATACTGTTTTGACAAATTTCCATCCAAGCTTCTTCAGCTATTCTAGAACCTAAATCTTTTTCTCATTTCTTTATCCCAATCTTTCTTACTTTCATTTTACAATACAAATCAGATATATACCCCTTTTTCTGGTATTGAAAGTACATATTTCTCAGAACTAGTTTCGGGCAATAAAGTCATTTGCCGACCACATATCTGTTTTACAAATGATTTTAACTGATAGTACACAAATACAGAATTTCCACTAATACCAAATTTCTTTTGTAATTCCTCAAAAGAACAAAAATGTCCTTCAAAAAAACAATCAGATAAGTTTTTTATTCCTTTCCTTTCCCATTGTTTCAAAGTGATATTGGAGACCGTAAAAGGAACAAGTTGATTATTATATAATGGCAATCGCCCAACTTGCATCATTTTGGAGGTACCGCAGTCTTTCTATTGCTTTCATTTTGAGAACACGGTGAAAGCCGATTCTGGCCACTGAAACCCATGCTGTGCAATTAACCCAATTGCCATACATCTTTGGAGGGTAGAAGGAAACTGGAGCATCTGGGGAAAACCATCGCAGGTACGGGGAGAATGTGCAAACTCCTTCCAGCCAGTGCTGGATTTGTGTGCAATACACTCCCACATAACATGATGTACTAAGTTCGCCATAGTATGTTTTAGTCATATTGAGTAGTAAGTATTGCCAAAACACAAGGGATAACTCATCTACTCTTCAAAATAATGCTATGTTTTGACCTGACGGAACTCAGCTTACTGTCTAGAAACATCAAGCTGCCATAATAGAGCACGCAGCAGCCTTGTACTGGAATGTCTGCGCTGACATTTGTGCTCGGGTAGCATTTCGTAAAGCCACGTCTGGATAACCCCACGTTTCAAACGTTCTAAATTCATTAAACATCCATTAACTATTTTTAATGTAATAGAAATAATTTAAATTTAATTAATTTTTAAAAATTAGACATACCACACGGTAACAGGCCCATTCCGCCCAAATACACCCAATTAACTTACTGCTCCTGGTACGTTTCGATTGGTGGGAGGAAACCGGAGCTCCCGGGGTAAACCCACGCAGACCCTGGGAGAAGATACAGACAGTGCGGGATTCGAACCCCCGTCCCAATCACAGGCGCTGTAACGGCGTTGTGCTAACTGCTATTGCCGAATGTGCCGCCCATTGAAATGTCATGGATTTTTTTTTGCAGTGTATTGGCAAATTCACAAGCAAAGCTTGAGACGATATTTATTTGTAGTTTCTGGCATCAAATGAGCATGAAAATATTGGCCACTGCTTAGAATTTGGGATGGACTCTAGTCCCCTTTTTGTTAATACATCATCGTCATTCCCATTCTTCTCTCTGCATATCTTTGGAAGGATCATTGAGTCCCTTTGATGCTAATAATTCTTCCGTATACAAGGGGACAGAACTTGCCAATGGAACAGATGGTCCATTGATGGTTGCTTATCATAATTTTAGCATTCTCAGGTACTGCCATTATAGTCTTACACCTGCATTATAATTTTGTTATGCAGCGAAAGGAGTGTGCAAATTGCAGCCACTGTTGACTCTTAATCAGCATGCGGTTCCTTCTATTATGTATAGATTCCAAGCACTGAAACCCGTGCCGCTCTGTTACACGCTATTAACCCACCATCCTCCGTAGGTTTTTAGAAGGTGAGAGGAAACCAGAGGCCTCAGGAAAAATTCATGCAGGTCACACATACAGCACTGATTCGAACCCGGATCGGTGACATTGCAAGAGCGTTGTGCCCCCCCAAATCTCAATGTCGATGATGCTTTGCAAAAGGAGATGAGGCAAAATGGATCTGAAGCAATCTCTGCCACTGACAAAGGACAGGGGCAATGAGATCTCAGATAACTGTCATGCTCAGCTGAAGTCATCATTCCAACACGTTCCTTGGTCTATTCAAACTAGTGCGGCACATAAGGAGGCTTAATACTCCTAGATTAAGGAGAGATATGGAGTGACACATGGAAATCTGCAGACAATGTGATTATAGTAAAAATTTCCTTTGCCTACATGTCTTTCCATGGTCTCATGCACTGCCTGACTCAGGCTACCCACAAATTGGTGGAGTTCTCCATCTCATTTGCATCTGCTCCCAGGATGAGGTCTTCCAGGCTAGATCATCAGAGATGTCCTCCATCTTCAAACAACATGGCTCTCCCTCTATCTCCACCAATTTGGCCCTCACCCTCACATCTATCTCACTTAACATCCCACCAGCCTTCACATCCAACATATCATTCTCATCCATTTCCACCACCTACTACGCGATCAGATGCATCTTCCCTTCTCCTGCCCTCTCCATTTTCCACAAGGACTTCTCCCTCTGTGACTCCTTTGTCCACTCATTCCATTCCACCTTGGCGCATACTCTGAAGTGCTATTCTTGCATCCACCCCTCACCACCATTTGGGGCCCAAAACTGCCCTTCCAAGTGAAGCGACATTTCACCTGTGGATCTGTTGGGGTCATCCACTGTATCCAGTCCTCTCGATGTGCTCTCCTCTACATCGGAGAGACTGGGTACAGATGGGGACATCACTTTGTTGAGCACCTCAGCTGTGTCTGTCACAATAACACGAATCCCCTGACAGTGGCCACTCATTTAAATTCTTCTCACCATTCCATTACTGACATGTCTGCCCATGGTCTCCTGCACTGCAAGACTGAGACCAACTGCAAAATGGAGAAACAACACCTTATATTCTGTCTGGGCATCATCCAACTGGATAGCATTAACATCAACTTCTCTGGCTTCAGTAAGCTAATCCCTCCCCCCCACCACCATCCTATTTAAACAAATCCTATCGGCCCATGAGCCCATGCTGCCCAATTACACCCAAATGACTTTCTGTGTTCTGAAGGTTGGGAGGTGTAATGATATGGATTGTATATAGTCAATGGCTGGTAAAGGCATGGCTAGCCCGCCCCCTGATGACACTCTCCCCTGGACTCCTCCTCTATGCCCTAGGCCATAAAGGTCGAGCCACCTCTGCATCTTCCCTTCTTCTGCCCTCTCCACTTTCCACAAGGACTTCTCCCTCTGTGACTCCTTTGTCCACTCATTCAATTCCACCAATCAACCCCTTGGCGCATACCCCTGTGATTGCAGTAAGTGCTACTCTTGACTTCCCTAGCTTGGATCTGGGCCAGCTCAAGACTTCTGTGCAATAAAGCCTATTGTTTCCCTCAGTCTTTGTCCTTGTGGTTATTGGGGCAACTGGTAGTGCCCATCAATTTATTGTACATAAAATTTTAACGTCTCCGGTAATGGAAAAGTTGCTGCACCCCAATCAGCTAGAGGTGGATCCCCAAGTCCTGGGATCATCGGAACTCTTCAAATAGTGAAACAGTTGTTTCAACAACTTCCTTGAGGCTGTTGCTGGAGTGGTCGACTTGGATGAGAAGAGGCTGAAGGTCCTACAGGCAAGAATCGGCCAGAGGGATTTCCAGGCCATCAGAAGCTGTATGACCTTTACCGAGGTGATGGCTCAGCTACGGGCACTACACAGGCCCAAAATCAATGAGGTCTACTCCCGTTACCTCCTGGCATCTAGAAAACAGCAGCCCGGAGAGGCGATGGAAGAGTTCGTCAGAGGCCTGATCACACTGGGAAAAGACTGTTTGGGGAACCCCATGGTCCCTGTGCCGGGGGCCCAGTGCATGGAAGACTTGGTCTGGGATGCTTGCATGACGGGGTTGAGGTCGGACTATATCCGACAATGTCTCCTCAAGGAGGATTAACTACCACTGAAACTAGCGATCCAACTGGCCAGGACTTTAGGCTCAGCCCAGTGCCACGTGAAGTCGATCACTGACAGAAGCGAGCCTATCCAGTACACGCCGCCGCGAGAGCCACCATCCTAGGATTCGGCGTCGGGGATGGCCGACCTGATTGTGGCTGCAGTGGCGCCAGGATCTACGAGGTGCCATTTCTGTGGGCAGGCAGGACACCTACAATGTTTCTGCCCTGTGAAAGGAGCTACTTGATCGGGCATGGGAAAAAAGGCCATTATTAGCACATCTGTAGGTCCAGAGCCTCATTCCAAAGCAGCACAACATGTATGGCTGAGGAGCTTCCGGTGCTGGCGACGTGCGCAGTAAGGGGAGGGGGGCATCTTACTCGCCGTGGCAGCCCTCGTCGACTATGTCACTTCTACCCCCAATGATATAACTTCCACCTTCTTCGACGTTGGCAGCGTGGTCAACATGGAGGCTGCCATCTTGGACATCGGGCCTCCCCATCGACGACGAAGATGACGCAACCATCCTGGATGGGATATAGCTCAGGTTATGATGAGAAGTGAAGGATGAGATTATAGGGCCATTGATGACAATCTTTGCATCCTCCCTGGCTTCCATTTCTCCAAGAAGGTTAATTTTAATTTAATTTAGTCATACAGCATGCAAACAAGCCATTTTGGCTCACAGGTCCATGCTGCCCAATTTACACCCAATTAACCTACAACCCCGGTATAGGTGCAGGACAATTCCATTCGGCCCTTCAGGTCAGCACCACCATTCATTTTGATCATGGTAGATCATTCACAATCAATACCCCATTCCTGCCTTCTCCCCTTATCCCTTGACTTCATTGTCTTTAAGAGCTCTATCAAACTCCTTCTTGAAAGCATCCAGAGAATTGACCTCCACTATCTTCTGAGGCAGAGCATTCCATAGTTCTACAACTCTCTGGGTGAAAAAAGTTCTTCCTCAACTCCATTCTAAATGGCCTACCCCTTATTTTTAAACTGTGGCCTCTGGTTCTGGACTCCCCCAACATTGGGAACATGTTTCCTGCCTCTAGCATGTCCAATCACTTAATAGCCTTATATGTTTAAGTCAGTCCCCTCTCGTCCTTCTAAATTCCGGTGTACACAAGCCCAGTCGCTCCAATTTTTCAACATATGACAGTCCCGCCATCCCGGGAATTAACCTCGTGAACCTGCACTGCATTCCCTCAATAGCAAGAATATCCTTCCTCAAGCTTGGAGAACAAAATTGCACACAATCCTCCAGGTGTGGTTTCACCAGGGCCCTGTATGTTTGGAATGATGGGAGGAAACCGGAGCCCCCGGGGAAAACCCATATGGGTATGGGGATAATGTACGATCTCCTTACTGACAGCATGTGATTCAAACCCCAGTCCCAATTACTAGCATTGTAAAGGTGTTGTGCTAATTGATATGCCAACTGGGTCCTGGGAATTAACTCACTGATTGGCAAATATTGCAAAGGATCCTTAGGGACAGGACTTATGAACATTTGGAGAAGCAGGGCCTTATTAGGGGTAGTCAGTATGATGATACAAACTGTAGTATGTATCTAAGTATCTAAGTTTTTAAAGGAGGTGACAAATCAGATTCCTGAAGTTAGAGTAGTAGATGTAGAATATATAGATTCCATGCCATTGACAGTTTTGTTTCCATGCGGTATGTCTAAATTAAATTAAAATTAACGTTCTTGGAGAAATGGAAGCCAGGGAGGATGCAAAGATTGCCATCAATGGCCCTATAATCTCATCCTTCACTTCTCATCATAACCTGAGATATATCCCATCCAGTCTCAGGGACTTATCTATCCTAATGTTTTTCAGATGCTCCAACCTTACATCTTTCTTGACCTCAACGTCTTCAAACACATCAACCTGTGCAATGCTGACCTCATGTTTGTCAAGTTTTCTCTCCCTGGTAATGTCAAAGCATTCATTAAGGACCACTCTATCTTCTCTGTTTCCAGGCATGTTCCCCCCTTCATCCCTGAGCAGCCCTTCCATTACCTTTGTTCGTCCTTCTGTTCTTAACAAAAGTGTAGAACACCTATTATTTTCTTTAATCCTGCTCTCCGAGGTCTTCTCATGACCCCTTTGTCTACTGTTGGAGAGTAGCGCCAATCATCAAGGATCCACACCACCCAGCACACGCTCTGTTCTCACTGCTACCACCTGGAAAGAGACAAGATTCACAGGTTCAGGAACAGCTACCACCCCTCCACCATCACAATCCTCAGCCACAAACTCAATTAGGGACTCACTTAAGGACTCTTACATTTGTACTTTTTGATTTTTAAAAATTTCTGTATTGCCTATATTGTATTGTATTAGAGGAGGTTCATCCAGAATATAATGAAGCATTAGATCCATGGAATCATGGATTTGGAATTGATTGGCCCACAGAACATGTCAGTAAATGGAACATATTTTGCCTTGAGTTCATTGACTAGTGGTGTTCTGCAGGAATCTGTTTTGAGACCCATTGCTCTTTGTGGTCATTATAGATCTTTTGCATGAGAAAGTGGAGGAGAACATTTGGAGATGACATGGAGGTTGGAGGTGTTTTAGATACTGCAGAGAGTTGTCGTCGGCCACAACAGGTTGTGTGGGAAGTAGCAGATAGAGTTCAATCCAGAAAAGTGTAATGTGTTACATTTGGGAAGGATGAACTACAAATGATTCTATTTTTGAGTCATCCAGAAGCAACAATTATTATTTATTAATCCAGATTTCCTGCATTAAACCAGGGTTTCAAAAGAGTCTCTCTAGACTAGATCAGATTAGATTGGACCATTTGAAATAAAATACGTATTGTTAAACAGGATGACAGAAGTGTTAATGGCTTGGACAATCGAACCAAAACTGTCAAAACAGCGATCCCCTTCATAAATTGTTTCCTGGGCAAAGTAACCTTACAACTGCCAGCCACATGATGGCTTGTCACACGTCAACATTAAGGCACCAAGGGTGTTTCTGTTATGTTTGAACTCGAATCTATAACTCATTTCCCTTTCTGAATGTTCAGATTTTAATTGAGTTACTAGATTGATAAATTTGCCTGTGATAATTAAAGCTTTAACCTCATGTAGACAGGATCTGGATGTTAAAGTATATTGGAGAAAATCCCTTCTAGGTATTGGCTCATCTGTTTGCAAGATTTGAAATTTTATCAATATCACTTGTACATATGATTGACACCAATCATTAACATTTCTAAAGAAAGGGCAGCATGATTGGTGTTAGCAAGGAACTGTAACCATATACTTCAAGCGAATTAAAAGAGACGCTTTTCAACTTTTAAGAGATAAGCTGCCAAAATATGACATAAATACTGTGCCATTTCATTGTGATCTTTGAGTGAGAGTTGATATTGACTAAGGTGACATTGTCCACTGAACTTAATATTCCTCTGTCCCGCTGGCATAATTTAATACATCTGTGTTGCATGTTCTATGGTTCTTTTTCTTCCTTGACAGCATGGACAGACTATCAGAGAACTTGAAGGTGAAGAGCAAGGTTAATGGCAGAAGTTTTAAAGGTGTGGAGAAATGGACAGATCCAAGTCTATAGAACCCTCAAAATTGCCATGGTAGGGGAGTTAAGAAGGTGTATGGTGCGCTGGCCTTCATTATTCTGGAGATTGAATTTAAGGATGCAAGGTAATGTTGCAACTTGATAAAAACTTTGGTTATTAGACGACTGTGTTCAGTTCTGGTCACCTCATTAAAATGTTAAATTTAAATTTTTATACTTTAATTTTTTAAAAAAATGTAGCCATAACAGGCCATTTCGGCCTACAAACTCGTGCTGCCCAATGACACCCAATTGACCTACAACCCTTAGAACTTTTTTGAATAGTGAGGGTGGGGGAAACCAAAGCGCCCGGATGAAAATGACGCAGATACTGGGAGAACATATAACGTGGGATTCGAACCTCGGCTCTGATCGCTGGCCCCGTAACTGTGTTGCATTAATCGCTACGCTAACCGAGCTGCCCAAAAGAACATGTTCATTGTCGGAACAATGTTTAGAGAGGGTGCAGAGGAGATTTTAGCAGGATGCCACCTGGATTAGAGAACATGCCTTATGAGGAAAGGTTGTGCGAGCAAATGGTTTTATCTTTAGATCAATGGAGAATGAAAAGCGACTTAATAGAGGTATATTAAATTATGAGGGGCATAGATAGAATGGAGACAGAGGACCTTTTCCCAAGGAATCATGGCCAATGCTAAAAGAACTGTTTAAAGGTGAGTGGACGAATGTTTAGGGGTGATGTCAGAGGTAGGTTTTTTTTAAAATTTATACACAGAATGTAGTGGGTTCCTGGAATGCACTACTGGGGGTGATGGTTGAGGCTGATATAATAGGGACATTTAAAAGACTTAGATAAACACATGGATGTAAGCAAAATGGGGGTAGGGGGTGAGGGTTATGGACTGTGAGGGAGAGAGGGTTAGATTGATCATAGAGTAAGCTTATATAGGTCACAACAACATTGTGGACTGAAGAAACTGTATCATGTTGTACTGTTCTATGTTTTATTTCTGTTCTTGGCCTCATCCATTGCCAAGATTAGCCCAAAGGAAACGTAAGGAAGCAACATGTCATCTCCCTCGTGGACAGCTGTAAACCTAACCCCATAGAATTTTCTAGTTTCAGTAACCCCATCCCCATCAGATTCCACTGTTTAATAATTCTCTTCTTTACATATTTTGTTTCGAAAATATTCCCCCTTTCTCTCTCTAATTTAACCCCCCCCCCCCACCTCCACCTTCCTTTGGGCAGCAAGTGCAAAGCTATTACAACACCAGTGACCAGGATTCGAATCTGACTCTCTCTGTAAGGAGTTTGTACGGTTACCCCTTGTCCGCGTGGGTTTCCTCAGGACGCTCCCGTTTCCTTCCAGCTTTCAAAATGTACGGGGTTGTTGGCTGATCAGGGTATTTGGGCGGCATGGCTCATGGGGCAGGAGGGCCTGTTACTGTGCTGGATGTCTAAATTTAAAAATTTTAAATTTAAAAATGGTGTCTCCTGCCATTTGTGTCTCTCGCTCTCCTGTCAACTTTAGCTCCTCCCCAGCATCTTTCCTCCTTTATATGGACATGATATTTCCTCTTCTCTCTAGCCTTGATAAAGGGCCCAGATGCGAAATGTTGACTGACTATTTCCACCCATGGGTGCCGTCTAATGTGCTGAGTTCCTACAGCAATTCTTTGCCAGCTGAAGATGATCAAGTACTCCTCAAGAAAGGAGGATGATCTCCTCCTGAGCCAGAGGTTGTAGAAGGCTTGATGTAATGTTTGCTTGTCACATAATCCCTCTGTAATGCTGAATGGAGCATTAAATCAAGGCTCTGTCAGCCTTGTCAGGTGGAGGCTTGTGTCTTTCTTGAAGACAAGCAGTTATACAAGCTGACTGGAATGAAACAGTGAACTCTTTTAATATCAGTTAACTGAATCACGCTACTGACATCACAAAATTAGAACACTTATCTCCTTCTCTTTGTGGGATCTTGTTGAACGAGAAGTGCCAACTGAGTTTATGATAAATTATCAGAAAATGTGAAGATATAATTTCTTTTAAATGATTTTCACATTCTCCAGATCAGAGGTTCTCATCCTTTTTCTTCCCACTCACATACCACTTTAAGTATTCCCTATCCCATAGGTGCTTTGTGATTAGTAAGAGATTGCTTAAGGTGGTATGTGAGTGGGAAGGGAAGGTTGAAAACCACTGTTTTAATCGTACCTCATTGACTCATTTCATGACTCCAAATGAAATGGGCTAATGACAATTTTTCTCAAGCCAAGTATTTCAGTAATAATTGGGTCCAGAGCAGTAGTTCTCAACCTTCCCTTCCCACTCACATACCACTTTAAGCAATCTCTTACTAATCACAGAGGACCGACGGCATAGGGAAGACTTAAAGTGGCAAGTGAGTGAAAAGAAAAATCCTGAGAACCTAGATTTTCCAAGAGCTTCACAGTTAATGGTCAAATTTTGGAAGCGCAGCCAATTTGATATGTTATCGTTCGATACTTCCACATTTACAAATTAGCAATTGGTTATGTTTTTCCCATGCACTTGAAGGTGAGATGAACATAGTTCAGATTTATTTGTTGTTTATTCTGAGATAGCACTTGGAGATGAGTGATAAGGGTAGCATTTGTTGTCCATCTCTAATTGTTCCTGAACTGAATGAAATGCTCAAAACGTTCGGAGACTAATGCAGTTAAAAAAACCCAGAAATCCTGGAGGAACTCACCAGTTCTCACAGCATCCGTGGGAAGTAAAGGATGTTTTGAGCCTGAGCCCTTCTTCAAGTTACTTCCAAAATCAGACAGGCCCCTGAATAAAAGGCCGTGGGAAAAGGGAGGAAAGGGCAGGTGGGGGCAGGGAGGCCTCAGGCTTACAGACAAAAGGCGATATTTGGAAATTGGTAAGAGAAGAGAAGAGGAAAAATGAGAATAGGTCAGGAAGGTGATGGCTCTGTGAATGCAGAGCTGAAGGAAAGGAGACAGAGGGAAAAGACAAGAGAGAGAGAGAGAGCCAAAGCTGAAGGAAAGGATAAATAGGGAAAGGGGAAGAGAAGCGATTGGGTGGGAGGGAGGGTGTGGTTTGCAGAAACTGGAGAAGTTGATGTTAATGATATCTGGTTGGAGGTTTGGAGGGTGCCCAGGCAGAATATGAGTTGTTCCTCCAATTTGCAGGTGGTCTCAGTCTGGCAGTGCATCACACTATGGACAAGAGAATGGGGAGGGGAATTGTTATGGGTTGCCATTGGGAGATCCCAGCTATTGCAATGGAAGATCCTAAACAAAGCGATCTCCCAGTCTGCATCCAGTCACTCCAATGTAGAGGAGTCCATCAGGAGTCACCTGATGCAGTAGATGACCCCTGCAGATTCACAAGTGAAGTGTTGCTTCATTTGGAAGGACTGTTTGTGGCTCAGGATAATGGTGAAGGAAGAGGCATGAGTACATGTGGAGCATTTCCTGAGGTCACAGGGGTAGATATCAAGGAGATGATTAGTAGGAAGAGAGGAGAGGGAAAGGGAGACACTGAGGGAGCGGACCTGGTGGAAGCCGGAGAGGGGAGGAGAAGGGAAGATGTGTTTAGAGGAGGGATCATGTAGAAGGTGGTGAAAAGGTGAAGGGTGATATGGTGGATGTGGAGGCTGGTGGAGTGGTAAGTGAGGTCAAGGAGAATCCTGTCCTTAGAGCTCCATTGTAGCATAAGATGCCAGGGTAGATGTGCAGATAATTGAGGATATGTGGATGAGGGCTGAAATTAAGGAAATAGAGGGGAATCCACATTTTTTCCACTGAGACCACAAAAAAGAACCTCATATTCTCCCAAGGTATACTCCGACCAGATAGCATGAATATCCACTTAATGACACCCCCCTCACCTCCAATGTCTCTCCACTTTCCCTGTCCCTATTTCTCCTTTCCTCCAGATCTCTCTCTCACTTTCTCTTTCCTTCTAATTCCTTTCCTCCTGCTCCACATTCACACTGTCAACCCCTCTGCCAATCAATTTCTCCCTTTCCTCTCCTGTCTTCCTATCCTTAATCAATTATTGCCTTTTGTCTGTCGGCTCCCGCCATCCCTCCCCCCCCACCTATTATTCAGGCTGCTGCCTGCTTTCTGCTCACACCTTGAAGAATGGCTCAGGCCTAAAACGTCATTGATATATTTTTACCTCCTTTAGCCGCCGCAAGACTTGCTGAGATCTTTGAGCATTTGTGCATTTTTACTACAGTCGCAGCATCTGTGGACTTGTATTTCACTCTCTCAGGCAGAAATGCAGAGTCAATCACACTTGTGGGACAAGCCAGAGCTTATATAGTTCAGCATTTGGAAGTGAACTAGAGCCTGTAAATCTACAGCGCAGGACAGGCCCTTCACCGATGCTGGCAGCACATCCCATGCACCCACCTCTTTCTGTGTGAAACACATACCTCTGACATCCCTCCACCCCCTCCCTCCCCCCGTACTTACACTGAAGCACCTTAAATCTATGACTCCTCACATTAGCTATTTCAGCCCTGAGAAAAAAAGCCTCTGGCCATCCACATGATTAAATCCTCTCATCATCTTATACACCTTGATCAGATCACCCCCCCCACCCCCCCCAATCCTCTGTTGCTCCAAGGAGAACAGACAAAGTTCATTCATTCTTTCCTCATAGGCATGGCTCCCCAATTTACAGATTCCCTGTAAATCTCCTCTGTACCCTCTCTGTAGTGTCCACATCCTTTTTGGAGGTGACCAGAGATGACTCCATTTTGCAGGTGGAGCCTAACTCAGGTCTTATAGAGCTGTAACATTACCTCTCGGGTCTTGAGCTTGGCCCTACAGATAATGAAAGCCAATACTCCATTCGTCTTCTTCCCAACTTCTTAGCATTTGCAAAAGTAATATTATAGGAATATTGAATCGGGTACCATATTGATTGCTATATGTGTACTATCTGTATTTGTTATACTGCATCACCTACTAATGCACTACATTCTATTTACTGGGCACACATTGCATCAGTCAGCCCACATACAAAATGTTTAAGAAACAAACGTATTGTAAGGCACAGGTTGATAAATCTAATTGATAAACAATCCTTAGAAAACAATACAGTTCACAGGAAAGTTTGTGGTTTTGCGATTACCATACTGATATGGGTATTGGATTCACATTCAATTATTTTGATTTGAATTCTGCAGCACCTGTGATAGTATTCAGTCTCATGCCCCCAGATCAATAATCTTGTAGGTATGAGTCAAGTAACTTAATCACTTGAGTGCAGCCTGGACCCTCCACAATGTCCCGACTCACCGAGAGAATGTAACCTGATACACCAGTCTATTATTCATTGACTTCAGCTTGGCGTTCAACATGATCATATTTAGACAATAGACAATAGGAGCTGGAGTAGGCCCTTCGGCCCGTCGAGCCAGCACCGCCATTTTACAGATCGTGGCTGATCACTACTATCAGTACACCTTTCCAGCCTTATCCCCATAACCCTTAACTCCTTTGCCCACTAGAGTCTTATCTGATAAACTGTCCTCGCTAAGACTCAACATCCCTCTCCGCAATCTTGGACTTCTCAACCAGTCAGAGCAGTTTGGCAGCAAAACCTCAAGACCCATCACGTTGTACACTGATGCACCTCATGCCTGCTCACACCACTGGCTCACGACTGCACGGCCAGATTCAGTTCAAACTGAATCCTCAAGTTTGCAGTAGTTGTCCTCAGCAGGTGCAATGATAAGTCACCATACAAAGAAGAGGTTGGAAGGCTCGTCAATTGGTGTGGGGTCAGCAACCTGAGTGTCACGTGGACAAGACAAAGGAAATGATTGTGGACTTCAGGAGGATGAAGGTTGAGTACTCTCCATTGCACATCCAACGCAGTGAGAGTGGAGAGCACAAAGTTCCTGGTGTGCATATAGAGATGCCCTATTCTGGACCCACAAGGTAGGCACAGCAGCACCTACTCTTCCTGAAGAGGTTACCAGCCCCTCTCCCCTATATCTTGTCACAGAAAGGCATCTGAGATGGTCCTGTGGGGCTGCATCATTGTATGGTACGGTAGCTACTAAACATCAGACCAGGTCAATACAGAGGATTATTAAAATGGCTGAGAAGATCCCTGGGGTTTCCTTACCCTCTATTGATGACATTCACCAGGAGCATTGTGTAAATAGGGCTCATGGAATTATTGAGGATCCTTACCATCCATAACATAGTATCTTTGTTGGGTGATTGAGATGCGAATAACTGGAGATATTAGGGATCTGAAACAATCAGAAGGAATATTCGACAGGGAAGGCAGTTCCTGCAGATTAGGTACCAGAGTTAATGTTTCAGGTTGATGACCTTTTATCAGAGTTACACAAGGTGGATGGTTCTTAAGAGCCAGCAGGCTCAAAATAGGCCAAATGGGCTCCTCCAGGAATGAAAGGTTCTAATAGTATTTCTTTTAAAGGCAGTATTGATGGAATAGTAGCAACAGCTCTCTTGACAGAGACTGGAATCAAATTTAATTCTTAGTCATTCAAAGCAGGTCAGAAGGTTGAAAGTGATCACATTCAGGTATCAAGAATCAGGTTGTTTTTTTTTTGTTGCCATTAATACCATGATAGCATTAAAAATGAGATAACATTCCCCTGACCCAGTACAAAAGCTGGCTAACAATACAACGTGACATACAATTGATTTTCAGAAACCAGACAATGATGCGAGGAGACAGGTGACATCTAGATGTTATAAAAACCCACCAGTTATGGGTGAAGAACATTCCCCGAAGCTGAGGGGCCGCTGCGGGCTCTGTTTGCGCAGCCTTCAACGGGTCAATTTTAACTAAGCTTTTGAATCTGTTTATAAATTTTTAACTCAAAACCCTTGAGCCCTCATTGGACCATTGGAGCTTCTCAAAGGTGCATCTAAAATGTCACTGCTTTGCAGATTTGTTTGAAGTTTGCTGCAACCTATAACCTGCTTTAACCTTCTTGTGCTGATCAAGCAGAATATTTTATTTCAGACAAAATTATTTTCAAAATCAAGGATGTCCAGGCCAAGAACAACAGGGTTAGATAGAGAAAACTGCTCCCTCTGGGTCCAAAATGACAGGAACTTAGTGAGACATTACAATTCATTCCTGGTTCAGGTGATCCTTTGCAGAAATCTGAGTTCACTCCAGTAGAACCATGAGTGAATTGCGATTGTGAGATTTATCCCCATTGTCTGGAATTGTAACCATATTGAGAATAAATAGATAAGTAATAGAGAGATCGCTAGGCTTTTAAGCCTGGAGAAGGATTACACTAGAGGAGTTATAGAATGTGAGTAATGTAGCAGTTCAGGAGGATGCATATGTGTATTTATATTTTCTGTTTATGTGATTATTTAGATGTAATGGATTAATTTTCCATTATCTGGACTTTGCATTCATTTCCTATTTGTAATTTCCTATCAGATAATTTTGTCCTCTGGCTTCATGCACTGGTCTAGTCCGTTTTACAATGCTATGGCGATGTGGTTGTAAGAATTCAATCTAGTGACAAGAAAGAACCTTGATATAGTTCTATGTAAGTGCATATTTAACTTGGAGAGAAATTTGCAGCAGGTAGTGGTGTATCCAAGCGCCTGAAGCTTTTGTATTGCTGGTAAGAGACATAAGTTTAAGCCTGGCCTCAGAAAATAACTGCAGTGTACTTTTCATAAGGCACACATTGCAACATCTAAATCAGAATACCAGAAAGCTTACACTGACTGTAAGGCACAATTCAAGATCATGATGTAAAAACACAATGCTGAAGAATCTCAGCAGGTCACATAGAAGTATTTTTAGATAGCAAATATCAGGATACATAACCAACATTTCAGGCTTGAGCCCTTCATCAAGGTGTGGAAAAATGTCAGCAGGCACCTGAACAAAATGGTGGGGGGGGGGGGGGAGGTAGAGGGAAATTACTCAAGCATGTGATGGAACACTCCCGACTTACCTGTATGAGTGTAGCTCCAAGAATACGAATATAAGAACATAAAAAAAGAGTAAGACTTGACCATCCAGCCTGTCGAGCCCACTCTGCCCTTCAATGAGATCATGGCTAATCTTATGATAGGCTCATCTCCACCTACATCTCATGAGAAGCTCATGAAATTCACCAACACCCAGGGCAAAGCAGCCTAGTTCATTGAGGTCCTTTGCAACTCCACAAGCATTTGTAGACATAACTGCTAAATCTACAATTACTGCACCAGTGGTAATGAATATTTCAACTGGTGGACAGGATACTTCACCCAGATTGCCCTTGATGCTTTCAACACCTCTTCCAAATGCTGTTTAACATGGAAGAGTGCTGCTTCTTAATTTGTGGGAATACAGTAAAAGGTAACCAGGAGGAGATTTTCTTGCCTTGAAACTTTATCAGGAAAAAGGTACAGGAGCCTAAAGACGAGCACTCAGAAGCATAAGGACAGTTTCTTCCCCGCTGCCATCAGATTCCTGAATGATCAATGATCCAAAGAGACTGTCGTACTTTCTGTGCACTATTTTTAATTTTAAAAAAATTATTGTAATGTTGTAAGATGGTTATAATATGAATGTTTGCTCTATGATTCTATCGCAAAACACCGAATTTCATCACTTGTTCATGGAAATCAATTCAAATTCTGATTTTGATTCTGATTCATGGACTCTGATGTCAATGTTGAGGACTTAAAGGGATTTTCCCTCCAGCTTGAAAACCATTGTGCCACTACATCTGGAAGGTGTGTTCTGGTGGTGGACAAGATGTGCTCTGGAATGGTAATGCTGGTCAGGAGTAACAGCAGTAATGGAGTAGCTTGCCAGATCACTTCACAAAGCAGAAGGGGTGGATGTGGAGGTTGTCTGGGTAAGGTTGGCAGATATTTTGCCTGAGGGCAATAATGAACCAGAAGGATTTTTGTGACAATAAAATAATACAATAAAAGAAACATTATATGGCACCAAGTGTGTGTATATCAGTCAATAGCAGCAGAGAGATAGATCCTGATGCTGTAAATTGGACTGGAAATGTTGACCATGAATAGAGGCTGTTCAAAAATAATTTCATGCTGCGCCTGCAAGCCCTGGACTCGATAGCAAACCTGATGCATGGAAGATTGCGCTGCTACTTACCATGGCGGAACCTCAAGCACTAGAGTTTTTTCAATAAATTAGTTTTTGTTGAGGCAGTTTATCGACGTGTTTGACGAGCATTATTCACCAAAGAAAAAATGAAATATTTGAGAGATATGTGTTTCAATTATGCATGCAACTGCAGGGAGAGAGCTTTAATACTTTTTTAATGGATGAAATTAAAAGCAAGAACATGCAATTTTGGATCGATTCAAGATTCAATGATCCGTGATCAAATTGTGTTTGGGATTATTGATAACAAAGTGAGAGGGAGATTGCTGTGGGAGACAGAGCTTACCTTAGCTGGAGCTGTGAAAATATGCCACGCCAGTGAATTAGCTCTGCAGCAAGTTGTGAGAGTGCAAATGCGAGTGAGAATGAAGGCGTAGTCAAAGCCGCAGTGTCGGGACACACACACGCTAACAAATAAATGAGATATAGGAAACAACAATAAAATGGAGAGACATTCATTTGTAAACAATGTGGCACTCAACATGCACCAAAACAATGCTCAGCCTATGGAAAAGTCTGTAAAAAGTGCAAAGGGCAGAATCACTATTGCCAAGCAATGAAGTGAACAGTGTACAACTAGAAGAAACTGTCCTCTGTGATACACTTTTCATTGGCACTGTGGTGCAGGAAGATTATAAACCAAAGACACTGAATAGGCAAGTGTGAACAGAGTCGAGCAGGGCAAATGGACTTCATCATTGCATACAAATGGAACAAATATTCCTTTCAGGTTGGTCATAGGGGCAAAGGTCAATTTGATCTGTGAGTGTAACATCAGAGCAATGAAGATAAAGCCATACATCCATGCAAATCCTTTATTGCTCAAAGCCTACAGTAGATGGACCATTGACATGAAAGGTACATGTAAACTCAAGGTGAAAGTTAAAGATAAAGAGCACCACCTCAGGTTCACAGTAGTCCCAGATGAACATGAATCACTACTTGGTGATAAAGCATGTGAAAACTTAATCCTAGTCAAGAGGGTGTACACAAAGGGAAACCTATTCTGTTAGCTGATTCAATATCTAGGGCAGTGATGCAGAGTGAAGCATACAGTGAGAGTTCCACAGAGACAGATATGAATCTCCACGTGAATCTGATCCCTGAATCTCTTCCTGTAGCTGACATGAATTCCAAGCAGATAGCAGCTGCAAGAGAAAAGGACACAGTTCTATAGAAGGTCATCAAGAATCTAAATGAAGGACAGCCTAGAGGTGAATGTCAGCCATACTACAACATCAGAACTGAGCGGAGTGTTGTCAAAGGGGTTTCTACTCAGACAGAGCAGAATTATCATTGTTTAATCACTGCAGAAAAGGATGCATGAGGGGCATCTTGGGATGGAAAAATGCAAGAGGAGGGCCAGAACTGCTGTTTATTGGCCAGGGATAAATGCTGATATTAACGGGATGGTTTCTAGCTGTGAGACCTGTTTGAAATATCACACAAAGCAAGAAAAGGAACCCATGATAATTGACTTACCAGCAGAACCATGGCAGAATGTTGGGACTGATCTTTTCCACATGGAAGGAAATAATTACTTGCTGGTTATTGGTTATCTATTGAACTATCTGGAGATTGAACTGCTTCCTAATTTGTCTGTGGCTTGTGTGATCAAATATATGAAATCAATCTTTGCAAGATATGGAATTCCTCAAATTGTCTACAGTGACAATGGACCAGGCTACAGTTGTAGAGAATTCAGTCCTCTGCATTCATAGGCAAATGGTAAAGCAGAGAAAGGAGTTCACATAGCTAAGCAATTGCTCAAGAAAACACTAGACCAGACAGTGGCTCAGATCTATTGAGTTATAGAGCTTCACTACTTGAACAAGGCATGTCACCCACTGAACTTCTGATGGGATGTAGACTATGGACCACACTTCCGTACTCTGCAGATCCAAAGAAGAACAGATGTTGAAGATATCCAACGGAACCAAAAAATATCTTCAATAAAGACAAAATGCAAACTATGACAAGACAGTAGGAAGCTTAGGGCCACTAGCATAACATGACACGGTGAGACTCAGAGATTCCAACACTTGGAAAAAGGCGGCCACTGTTCTGGAGGATGTAAATGCAAGATCCTACCCTGTCAGATCAGAGGATGGTCAATACTGAGGAGGAATCGAAAGAGCCTGCTGAAAAACTGTAGGAACAGACAAATGCACAAGATCCAACAGACACAGCAACAGAGGAAGCACTACCAGTACTGGACAGTAGTGGTAGTGCTAGTGATAGTGCTAGTGGTAGTGCAGTAGACAGAAGAGCCAACACAAGCACCTGTGTTAAGAAGATCCACACGTGTTATCAAAACATCCAACAGACTGAATCTCTAAAAGAAAAAGAACTGCACATTTTAAAAAAGTTTGTGCTCCTGATGATTGTGTTTTCATTTGTGTTGAACTTTAAATTGAATTAAATACTGTATTGGTGTGTTATGTTATATTAAACATTTCAAGGAAAGGGGATGTAGTGATAGAGTGCTAGTGATCCTCCTGATCACTAGAAGGATTTGGAGACTAGGTTGTGGCAGCTTATTTGGATTTAAGATGGATGCTTCCACATGGTCATGAAAGAGCTCTATAGCTAATAAAGTTGTTTTAAGGGAACTCGTTTCTTTATTACAATACAAGAAACATCACATTCACCACCATCTCAATCTGCAAGTTTGCCTTCAGGCTTTTCTGATTAAGAATATAGAGGCTAGCTTACCTGGGTGATCAACCAGATCAGTCTGTCATTGTGACTGAAGGACCAGAAGTAAAGAAACCCTAAGGTGCTTCATGGTTCTGTACCCAGATAAGAAAAATAACCTGAGAAGAGAAGGAATTTGAGAGATTGTGAACCTTTGGAATTCTCAACTCTCTGCGACCAGTAGATGCTTAATGACCAGGAGAAAGAGTTCTGTATTACAAGAGAATAAAAGGTAATTGAAATCTAGCAGGGAAGTGGAGAACAAAATACAGCCATGATTTTGTTGAATGGAAAAGCAGTCTTGAACATAAGAAATAAGTAGCAGCTTTAAGCCAGTCAGTCCCTTCTCCTTCATCTACTGTTCGATGTTCATGGTTGATTGTTCACCCTTGGTGCCACTTTATGGCACTAAATCAGATTCCTTGTTTTCCTTAAGAGATTAAAGAGCTTACTGTTTTTGATGGCATACAAGACAAACAGGCATATAAGACACCCCCCTCCACATTCAGCAGGGAATATTAATAAAAAGCATCTCATAAAAACAAACTACTGCTGTCTGTCCTCAAGCTGGTTTCGCTGCCCTGCTCTCTCGTGGCAGCCCACTGTCCCACTTTCCTCTCAGTGACTCACTCTTCTGCTCTCTCCCAGCAGCCTGCTGTCGGTCCTCATCCATCCCACTCCCCTACTTTCTCCCAGGGGGTTGTGGTGGGTGCGTGGAGTGGGCCAGTGGGATCAGTGTGGTGACTGGTGGCGGGTATTGGAGGGAGCTTGGCAGTGGGACCAATGCGGGGATCAACTGTGGGCTGCCGGGAGAGACTCAAGGGCATATACCACCCCCACCTCCCCCTCTGATTTCAGCAGGGAATATTAATAAAAGACAATTTATAAAAAACAAAACTGCCACTGTCGGTCCCTACACTGGCCCCACTGCTCTGCTCTCTCCTGGCGGTCTGCTGTCGGTCCCTTCACTGCTCTTCTCTCTCCTGGGGGTGGGCTGGGGGGAGTGGGGAGAGGGATCTGTGAGGGTGCTGGTGTTGGGGGGAGTGGGGCAGCGGGACTAGTGTGGGGACTAACAGCAGGCTGCTGGGAAAGAACCATGGGCAGATAATAAAGCAGATTCCTTGTTTTCCTTGAGAGATTAATGTGTTTACCGTATCTGATGGCATACAAGACCAAAGGGCATATAAGACCCCCCACCCGCCATTTCAGCAAGGAATATTAATAAAAATATATGTTATAAAAACAAACTGCTGCTGTTATCCTCGCGCTGGTCCCACGGACCAACTCTCTTCCAGCGACCCACTATGCTGCTCTCTCCCGCTAGTGAGCCAGAGAGCGACGATGGCCACTATCGACCTTACTCACCATTATCACCCTAACTTCAACTTCACATACAAGACCTGGGGGTTATTTTTGAGCCATTTTTGGGGAAAAAAATAGGTCCTATATACGCCATCAAATACGGTAGTCATGCCTCTATTTATTATGTTCTAGAACTCCCAGAGTACTTTGCTAAGTTCATTTGAAGAGATAGAAAATAAAACAAACAGACAAAATGTCAAAATCAAATTCATCCTAAGAGTGCATGACCTAAAATAATGTACAAGTGATCACCCCTTGTGTTTCACTAACAGTTATATTGAATTTTTTAATAATTTTATATTTGAGGAGAGTACAATTTCGAAACATATTTATATATTTACTCACTCATTTTTATTTTCTTTTAAATAATTTTATTTTGTAGAACAAACACTTACCAATACATAAAGGGTCGCACTTTATCAGAACAGATTGAAAAATTGATTAAATTCAGGGTTGTTTGTTCATGATTTGGCATTTTCACTGAGGAAGTAGGTATTCTGTTTATTTTTAAACAGCTTTTTCAGGCTTTATTGGAATTTAGTGAAATGTTTATCCACTGCTATCATGTTGCTGTGTTAATACACAGGTTGAGATGCAGTTGGAACTGACCCTGTTATTTGCAAAGCTGTAATTAATGGTTTCCTACCCATTATTTAATCTCAGCTGAAACTGGGGGGAGAAATAGATCAATGCTCACCGAATTGGATGGAAACACATCAGATGCATTTTGCATCAAGTCTATCACTTCATCCTGTCGCCTTTGGAGAAAGGTGGCTTCTTTCAAGCTCCCGGCTGTCTCCTTTCTCATCTTTTCTGAGGGTTTCCAAATCCAATGCCAACCCTTTCCCCCCCCCCCACCACCCCGACACTTCTCCCTCCACCACCCCCACTCCCACAACCCCGAGCTCTGCTCAGGACAGTAACATCCTGAACTCAATTTGACGGACATCTGGCAAGAACAGTTTCTTTTCAAAAGTTATCAGACTCTTGAAAATCATCTGTAGATACTAAAGACACATCAATTGGTAATTGCACAGCCCCTTTCACCCCACCAGCCTCCTAGTTATCTTTTGCCTTTCGATCTATTAGACAAGGTTGCCCTTTGTCGCTAGCTCTTTTTGCATTAATTTGGCTCAGATGATAAGGCAAGATAATAATATTAAGGGTATTAAAGTGAAGTCTGATGAATTTAAAATTAATTTATTTGCAGATGATGTTTTGATATATTTAACAGAACCTGAGAATTCTTTAAAATGATTACAAGATAGGTTGGAATAATATGGTGAAATATCAGGTTAAAAACTTAATTGGGGGGGTTGGGGAAAGTGAGATTATGCCATTAGCTCAGGGGTCCCCAACTTTTTTGTTCCTCTGTACCCCTTGGGCATTTTTATAGGTTCCCATGTACCCCTAAAAATTAAGGATTAAAAAAACACGACATTGCGTAATCTGACTGCAGATTACAACACCATGTACTGAACAGTAGTGGTTATTCTCTCAGACCCAATGTACCCCCTGAAAAGTGCAAATGTACCACTGGGGGTACATGTAACCCAGGTTGGGAACCCCTGCACTACATCATGTTCACCTGGTTAATCAGCAACTTTGCATTTTAAGGGGAGGACACGCCTTCAGCAATGACAACGTGAAAGCAGTTTATGCCTACACACTGACAGAAGGCTATTAGTGAGTTAACTTGGCCGGGCTCTGACATTTGCCCCCACCAGGAATTCAACTCGCTTTGCCAGGTTGGGATATTTCACACCGCATGATTACCAGGAAAGGACCCACTAAATTATCCAGTTAACCCACATGGAATCGGTGAGACATGCAGCACGCATGGTAACAGATGTCCATCAAATTGAGTTCAGGCATGTTACTGTCCTGAGCAGAACTCGGGGTTGGGGGAGTGGGGGTGGTGGAGGGAGAAGTGTGGGGTTGGTGGGGGGAAAGGGTTGGCATTGGAATTGGAAATCCTCAGAAAAGATGAGAAAGGAGACAGCCGAGAGCTTGAAAGAAGCCACCATTCTCCAAAGGCGACAGGATGAAGTGATAGACTTGATGCAAAATGCATCTGATGTGTTTCCATCCAATTCGATGAGCATTGATTTACTTTTCCCCCTAGCTTCAGCTGAGATTAAATAATGGTTAGGAAACCATTAATTACAGCTTTGCAAATAACAGGGTTAGGCCCTGTCACCCCACGAGCCCATGCTGCCCAATGACACCCAATTGACCTACAGCCTACAACCCTCAGGATGTTTTGAAGGGTGGGAGGAAACTGAAGCGTGTGGATCTATCTTCATCTATTGGTGACTTTTCACTAGCAAATTCACATTTTTGTTTTAAATTGCATAAAAGAAAAGCACATTAAAAAAAAGATTACATTCCTATCTCTGTTTTGTAAACTTAGCTTTAGTATTGTATTTGGAGATAGGTTTTTCTGTTTAAGGTGGGATGGAAGGGAGTCTCAAATGCCCACTGTTCTCTGTCTGAGGAAGTATTCCCTGACTTCACTCCTGAAAACCCTGTCCTTAAATGTTGGATTATGTCTGCTAATCTCTGCACTTGGACCAGGACTTCTTGATCCTTTCTCTTCGGTATCCAGAAACCTTTCATCAGAAGTGAGAATAAATAGTTTTATTTTAATTAGTAGTTTTTCTGAACTGGACTAATTAATTCTGAAGCTAGAAAATCTGTGTAGAACTGTTCTTGAGTTGGCAGGCAGTGAAACTGTTTATTGTCCCTTTCGATGATTTCGATGCAGCTTTTCTCCTTGTTTAATGCCCTCATCACGGAGCCAGCTTGTTTCTCTTTGAGAATGGTGTGTGTGTGTGTGTGTGTGTGTGTGTGTGTGTGCGTGTGTGTGTGTGTGCGTGTGTGTGTGTGTGCGTGTGTGCGTGTGTGCGTGTGTGCGTGTGTGCGTGTGTGCGTGTGTGTGTGTGTGCGTGTGCGCGTGTGCGCGGGTGGGGGTGGGTGGGGGTGGGTGGGGGTGGGTGGGTGTCTGGGTGGGTGGGTGTCTGGGTGGGTGGGTGTCTGGGGGGTGTGTGGGTGGGTGTGTGGGTGGGTGTGTGGGTGGGTGTGTGGGTGGGTGTGTGGGTGGGTGTGTGGGTGGGTGTGTGGGTGTGGGTGTGGGTGTGGGTGTGGGTGTGGGTGTGGGTGTGGGTGTGGGTGTGGGTGTGGGTGTGGGTGTGGGTGTGTATGCATTAAAACCTGGCTATGCCCCTGTTTGTACATTTCATTATTTCTTTTTTTTGCGAATTCACTGTGGCCTGTAATCCTGCTGAAGGCCTGCCACATCGATAGAACGAACAACAATGTAAGCTTGATTCAAAACAAAATATAGGTGTAATGGAATGGATTGTATATGCTAATTGGCTCAGGCTGGCCTGCCCCCTGATGACACACTTATCTGGACTCCTCCCCTCGGACCCAGGCCATAAAGGTCGGGCCACCTTTCCCTTCCATGCACTACCCTAGTCTGGGTCCGGGACAGCTCAATATAAAGCTTATCGTTCCCCTCAAGTCTTTGTCATTGCAATTATTGGGGCTACTGATAATGCCCAACAATAGGTTTGCAGTTTTCATCATAAAAATGCAAAAAAGCTTTATAACCTCTTAGGAAATGACATGTGGTTTAGCGACGGACAGCGGGGAAGGAGGCAAGCTATGGAAAAAAATCTGACATTTTTCCAACACAACATCTGAGAAAATCATAGGCCTTAATGTTCAAAAGGGAGTAAAAATCCACCACTGTGCAGTTAATAAATTGGCTTACAAACGGAACCAAATTTTTTAAAATTCAAAATGGAAAAAAAAATCCAAGGCCACGTTCAACTATTGGAAATATAAAATAAAAACTGCAACAGACCATCCCAGTGCATGGGCACACACCAAAGACTGTCAAAATTATCATTTACAAATTAACCCCGCTATGCACCTGCTGGTTTGTCATCTCTTTTGGGGGGGGGTTTGTGTAGAGCAATTTCGGTGACGGGATTCAGGTGTTGGGAGCTCCAGCATAGGCCGAGGGGGAGGGTTCGGTGTCACGACTGGGGTGCTGCAGGGCTGAAAAGACGTGGGAGCTATTCCCTAGCTCCCTCCCATCACCCCCCTCCCACCACCCCCCCCCAGCTATGCCCCTGCAGCAGATATCACAGTCACTTTTAAAATACTTTTAGACAGTCACAAGAATGTGGAGGGAATAGAGGAATAAGTATCGTGTGCAAGCAGATGAGTTTCAGTTTACCTTGGGCACCATGTTTGGTGCAGACATCATGGGCTGAAGGGTCTCTTTCTCCGCTGTAGTATTCTGCATTCGATGTTCAGCTGAGTGCCTGAATCATCACTAAGCCCGTCGACTTGCACCGACATCCCAAGAGTATTTCACCCAACTGACGTTTTCCTTAATCCTGATAAACCTGTGACTCAGAACACTAGGCTAAATAGGCACCCAATCTTAATTAGGATATTAACTGTTACAACAACCTATACCGAGTTTTTTTTTATTTAAGGTCTTCAGGGCATCCAGGCACAAGAGGCATATAAGTAATACCAAGAGTGAATCACTCTAAATATTACCAATTTAGAAATAAACTTCATAAAGTACCTGAAATATAAAAATGCCAGCAAAATAAAAACAATTGTGAACAGGGATGGTCTTTTTTTTTAAATCCACATTTTGACAATAGTTTAACAGATTGGAGTTTTTGACCACTGACATTCGCAATTCACAAATGAAAATCCGTTGCTAATTTTGGCAGCAATTTATTTGAAGATTATTGAAGCCTCATATTGAGACAGCTTGCCAATCACAGTGGACAAATATCCCTGCTTGTTTGAGAGGTGAAAAATGTGGTGAGTTCTGGTGTCACAGTGAGTGACAGTGTCACTTTCAATTGTGTTAAGTGCTTGAAGGAGGAACAATATTTATAATCTCTCAGCAAATGATGGATGCTTAGAAGCAGATATTTTGTGGATATTTTTACTACCTGTATTCCTAAAGAACAGTTTCACACCATCTTTGGGTACACGGCAGCAGTCAGAGAAAATCAAAATATCTTAAAATCTGGCTGTGTATTCAATTGAACATAACATAACATAACAATTTACAGCATGGAAACAGGCCATTAGGCCCTTCTAGTCCACACCGAACCAAACACCCCTCTCTAGTCCCACCTCCCTGCACAATGCCCATAACCCTCCATCTTCTTTTCATCCATATACCTGTCGAACCTTTTCTTAAATAATACAATTGACTCCGCCGCCACTATTTCTCCCGGAAGCTCATTCCACACGTCTACCACTCTCTGAGTAAAGAAGTTCCCCCTCATGTTACCTCTAAACCTCTGCCCCTTAATTCTTAACTCGTGTCCTCTTGTTTTAATCTTTCCTCCTCTTAACGGAAATAGTCTATCCACATCCACTCTGTCTATCCCTTTCATAATCTTAAATACTTCTATCAAATCCCCTCTCAACCTTCTACGCTCCAAAGAATAAAGACCTAATCTGTCCAATCTCTCCCTATACTCTAGATGCTTAAACCCAGGTAACATTCTGGTAAATCTTCTCTGCACTCTCTCCACTCTGTTTATATCCTTCCTATAATTAGGCGACCAGAACTGCACACAGAACTCCAAATTAGGCCGCACCAACGTCTTATACAGTCTCAACATCACCTCCCAACTCCTATATTCCATGCAATGATTGATAAAGGCCAGCATACTAAAAGCCTTCTTCACCACCCTATTCACGTGAGTTTCTACCTTCAGAGAATGATGTACCGTTACTCCTAAATCTTTCTGCTCTTCTGTATTCATCAATGCTCTCCCATTTACCACGCATGTCCTGTTCTGATTCTTCTTACCAAAATGAAGCACCTCACACTTATCATCATTAAATTCCATCTGCCATTTTTCAGCCCACTTTTCTAAGCAGCCCAAATCCCTCTGCAATCCTTGAAAACCTTCTTCATTATCCACTATTCCACCTATCTTAGTATCGTCTGCATATTTACTAATCCAATTTACCACCCCATCATCTAGATCATTAATGTATATAATGAACAACAATGGGCCCAATACAGATCCTTGAGGCACACCACTGGTCACCGGCCTCCAACCTGACAGACAATTATCCACTACCACTCTCTGGCCTCTCCCTTTCAGCCAATGTTCAATCCATTTGACTATCTCAAAATTTATACCTAAAGACTGCACCTTCTTAACTAACCTTCCATGTGGTACCTCATCGAAGGCCTTACTGAAGTCCATATAGACAACATCCACTGCGCTACCCTCATCCACATTCCTAGTCACCTCTTCAAAAAATTCAATCAGATTGGTTAAACATGACCTTCCTCCCACAAATCCATGTTGAGTGCTCCTGATCAGACCCTGTCTATCCAGATGTTTATAAGTACTATCTCTAAGAATTTTTTCCATTAATTTACCTACCACAGACGTCAAACTTACAGGCCGATAGTTGCCAGGCTTCCTCCTTGAACACTTTTTAAATAACGGAACCACATGCGCAATGCGCCAATCCTCCGGCACTATCCCCATCTCTAATGACATTTGGAAAATTACCGCCAGAGCCTCTGCTATTTCCTCCTTCACTTCTCTCAATGTCCTGGGGAAGATCCCGTCTGGTCCCAGAACATTGCATGAAATAGATGCATATGGCTGAAAAATTAATTTATATGTGAAGATACATGGCTCACGTGTGCATTACTGACAATCTTCATTCATAATTAGTGGTGAGTGCAATATAAGCTTATTATTTGAAAGTGGTATTTGAGAAAACAGGGTAATATTGTCATTAAACAAGAGTCTACAGATGCTGCTTCACGCCATTGTTAATGGAGAAGGGTTCAGAGAGCTCATTGCTGTATCTGACCCGACCTTGTTGGTTTTCGTGCAGTTGGATAATCATGTTGAGGAACTTTGGGGGACATCCGATGCGCTCTAGTATTTGCCAAAGCCCTTTCCTGCTCACGGTGTCGAAGGCTTTGGTGAGGTCAACAAAGGTGATGTAGAGTCCCTTGTTTTGTTCTCTGCACTTTTCTTGGAGCTGTCTGAGGGCAAAGACCATGTCAGTGGTTCCTCTGTTTGCGTGAAAGCCGCACTGTGATTCTGGGAGAATATTCTCGGCGACACTAGGTATTATTCTATTTAGTAGAATCCTAGTGAAGATTTTGCCTGCAATGGAGAGCAACGTGATTCCCCTGTAGTTTGAGCAGTCTGATTTCTCGCCTTTGTTTTTGTACAGGGTGATGATGGTGGCATCACGAAGATCCTGAGGCAGTTTACCTTGGTCCCAACAAAGCTTGAAAAACTCATGCAGTTTGGCATGCAGAGTTTTGCCGCCAGCCTTCCAGACTTCTGGGGGGATTCCATCCATACCTGCTGCTTTGCCACTTTTCAGTTGTTCGATTGCCTTATATGTCTCATCCAGGGTGGGAACCTCATCCAGCTCTAGCCTTAGGGGCTGTTGAGGGAGCTGGAGCAGGGCGGAATCTTGGACTGAGCGGTTGGCACTGAAAAGAGATTGGAAGTGTTCTGACCATCGGTTGAGGATGGAGATCTTGTCGCTGAGGAGGACTTTGCCGTCTGAGCTGCGCAGCGGGCTTGGGGTGAGGGGTGAGGGGCCGTACACAGCCTTTAGAGCCTCGTAGAAACCCCTGAAGTCGCCAATGTCCGCGCTGAGCTGTGTTCGTTTGGCGAGGCTAGTCCACCACTCATTTTGGATCTCCCGGAGTTTGCGCTGAAGATGGCTGCATGCGCGACGGAAGGCTTGTTTCTTCTCTGGACAGGACGGCTTTGTAAGGTGAGCCATTAACAATGGCGTGAAGCAAGGCTGTGTTCTGGCACCAACCCTCTTTTCAATCTTCTTCAGCATGATGCTGAACCAAGCCATGAAAGACCCCAACAATGAAGACGCTGTTTACATCCGGTACCGCACGGATGGCAGTCTCTTCAATCTGAGGCACCTGCAAGCTCACACCAAGACACAAGAGAAACTTGTCCGTGAACTACTCTTTGCAGATGATGCCGCTTTAGTTGCCCATTCAGAGCCAGCTCTTCAGCGCTTGACGTCCTGCTTTGCGGAAACTGCCAAAATGTTTGGCCTGGAAGTCAGCCTGAAGAAAACTGAGGTCCTCCATCAGCCAGCTCCCCACCATGACTACCAGCCCCCCCACATCTCCATCGGGCACACAAAACTCAAAACGGTCAACCAGTTTACCTATCTCGGCTGCACCATTTCATCAGATGCAAGGATCGACAATGAGATAGACAACAGACTCGCCAAGGCAAATAGCGCCTTTGGAAGACTACACAAAAGAGTCTGGAAAAACAACCAACTGAAAAACCTCACAAAGATTAGCGTATACAGAGCCGTTGTCATACCCACACTCCTGTTCGGCTCCGAATCATGGGTCCTCTACCGGCACCACCTACGGCTCCTAGAACGCTTCCACCAGCGTTGTCTCTGCTCCATCCTCAACATCCATTGGAGCGCTTACACCCCTAACGTCGAAGTACTCGAGATGGCAGAGGTCGACAGCATCGAGTCCACGCTTATGAAGATCCAGCTGCGCTGGATGGGTCACGTCTCCAGAATGGAGGACCATCGCCTTCCCAAGATCGTATTATATGGCGAGCTCTCCACTGGCCACCGTGACAGAGGTGCACCAAAGAAAAGGTACAAGGACTGCCTAAAGAAATCTCTTGGTGCCTGCCACATTGACCACCGCCAGTGGGCTGATAACGCCTCAAACCGTGCATCTTGGCGCCTCACAGTTTGGCGGGCAGCAACCTCCTTTGAAGAAGACTGCAGAGCCCACCTCACTGACAAAAGGCAAAGGAGGAAAAACCCAACACCCAACCCCAACCAACCAATTTTCCCTTGCAACCGCTGCAATCGTGTCTGCCTGTCCCGCATCGGACTTGTCAGCCACAAACGAGCCTGCAGCTGACGTGGACTTTTTACCCCCTCCATAAATCTTCGTCCGCGAAGCCAAGCCAAAGAAAGAAGACAGATGCTGTGATTGTAGTTTACACACTCAGCAAAGTCATAAAGCATTCTTCATGCAGCAAAGATAAAGATACATGTACTGATAATAACCACACCAGCAGTGCGAGTATAAGACAGCTTTAATAAACTAATATGTACACTAAGAGGCCTTGTCTCTCTGCAAGACGAACCTGGAAGGCGAGATTGCAGCTCTTGACTGCTTCATATACAAGGTCACTGGGATGACCCCTGGTGACCTAGTGGTGTAATTACATATCACCACAATACATAACCAATGTTTCTGGCCTGAGCCCTTCGTCAAGGTATGAGCAAAATGTAGGCAGGTGCTTGAATAAAATGATGGGGAGATGGGGCAGGGGAACGAGCACAGGTGGGCATAGGAGAAAAAAAAAGCTGAGGTGATGGGGAGAGGATTGCTCTCTGAATGAAGAGGGAGGAAATTCAATCACTCCAGCAATGAAAACCAGCAATCCATTTGACACCTGGATAATCTGCTGCACCCGCATTCATGCACGAGCACTTCCAAGTCCTTCTGCATGGCAGTACGCTGCAATCGCTTGCCAATTAAATAATCTGATATTCCATTTTTCCTTCCAACGTGGATACCAACAATGCATTCCATCTGCCAGACCCTTACCCACTCACATGCCCTATGATATATCTCTGCAGAGTCTCTGTATCCTCTACACAATTTGCTTTTCCACTCAATTTAGTGCCATCAGCAAAGTTAGATACATTACACTCTGCTTCCTCTCCCAGATTGTTAATGAATCTTGCAAACAGTTGCGGGCCCAGGGCACTCACGCAGCACCCTGATCCCCACTGATCCCCAACCAGAAAAACACCGGTATCCCAACTCTCTGCTTTCTATTGTTTACCTAATCCTCTATCAATGCTAATACAACACCCCCAATGTTGTGCATTCTTATCTTATGTATGTCTTTTATGTGGCACCTTATCGAATGTCTTCTAGGAATCTAGGTAAACAATGTCCATCTGCTTCCCTTTATCTACAACACTCATTATACCCAGTAAATTTGTCAGACAGGACCTCCCTTTGCTGAATCCACGCTGCATCTGCCTGATGGATCCATTTTGCTCCAGATGCCTCGTTATTGATTCCTTAATGATAGCTTCAAGCGTTTTTCCAATTGTGGATGTTAAACTAACTGGCCTATAGTTTTATGCCTTTTTACTTCATCCTTTTATGAATAAGTGCATGACATTCACCATCTTCCAATCCTCCAGGACATGCCCAGAGTCCAGAGAAGTTTGGTAAATGATCACCAAAGCCTCTACTATAACTTCAGTTATTTCATTCAGTACTTTGGGATGTGTTCCATCAGGACCAGGGGATTTACCTATCTTTAGATCCTCAAGTTTTGAATGCTGAAAGGCCTGGACAAAGTAAATGTTGGAAAATGTTTCCCATGGTAGGGGATTCTAGGACAAGAGGGCATAACTTCGATTAAAAAAGAATCAATTATAACAAAGATGTGGAAACATTTCTTTAATCAGAGGGTCATGAATCTGTGGAATTTGTTACCACAGATGGCTGTGGAAGCAAGTCATTGGGTGTATTTATGGCAGAGATTGACAGGTATTTGATTAGGAAGGGAGTGGGTGGATGTATCAGCTGATTATTAGAATGGTAGAGCAGACTCAATGGGCCAAATGGCCTACTTCTGCTCTGACCAATTTTGTCCCTTACTATCCATACACTCTTAATAAACCTGCAGAAACCCTTAAGGTTTTCCTTCACTTTGTCTCCCAACAAATGTCTTTGGTATAGTAGAGTTGTCCTCCACTGTGAAGACCATCACAAAATCATCATTTAGAGCCTCAGCCATTTCCTCATTACCCAGTATTAATTCCTCCTTTTCATCTTCCAAGAGACCAAGCATCATTTTAGCCACCCTTTTGTGTTTAATATAATTCTAAAAACTTCAACTGTTCATTTTTTATATTTTGTGCTAATATTTTTTAATAGTCTACCTTCCCTCTCTTTATTGCTTGCTTCATTGTTCTCTGTTATTTTTTATAGTTTTACCGATTTTATAGTTTCTCACTACTCTTGGCAACTTTGCATGAGCTTTTAGTTTAATGCCTTCTTAGATTTCCATAGTTATTTAAGGCTGGCTGTCCCCACCGTTGTTTTTAACTAGAATAGACTTTTGTTGAGCACCATGAAAAATCTCTGGAAGTCTTCCACTGTCCCTGCATAAAGGGTGCATTCTCAGAGAACCCTGGCCAACTTCTCCCATATCCCCTTGTAGTTTCCCTTGTTTAGGCATAACACACTGTTTTTAGACCAAAACTATTGTACCCTCCATTTGTATGAGAAACTCGGTCACTCTTTCAAAGAGGATCCCTAACTACAAGATGGCTAATTTTATCTCATTGCACAGGACCAGATCCAAGATAGCACATTCCTTTGTAGATTTAATAACATGCTGTTCAAGAAATCCATCACATATGCATTCTATGAAGTCCTTCTCAAGGTTGCCTTGACCAACCTGATTCACCCAATCTATGTGCATGTTAAAGTCCCCCCACAATAACTGCTGTTCCATGCTTACTTGCCTCCGATATATCTTGGTTTATTGCTTATGCTACTGTAATATTATTATTGGGTGGGAAGGGAAGGTTGAGAACCACTGCTCTAGACCCAATTGTTACTGAAATAGTTTGCTTGAGAAAAATTGTCTCATTTCCCTTGGAGTGATGAAACCATGCACATAACGAGTCAATTAGGTAGGATTAAAACAGTGGTTTTCAAACCTTTTTCTTTCCAACCACATACCACCTTAAGTAATCACTTACTAATCACAGAGCACCAATGGCATGTGATTAAGTGCCATTTGTTCATTGTGCTTTTTAAAATCTGATCATCATTGCCAATTTTGCACTTGATTTTTAATCGACTCTACTCTTCCTTTTCTCTTCTTTTTAACTTCTGCTTTTACTTTATCCAACCTCTTCTCTTTTACTTTTCTAACCCTCTCCAACCTGTTGAACCCACCCCTACTATTTAGTTTAAAGCTCTGCCCAATTGTTCAGTTTTGAAGTTTATGTAAAAGCAAGCCAAGATCCTCAGAGGAAATCTTTAGCCATCTTCTCAAGGACCACTACCTCATTGACTGTCTATCTAAGCTCGCATGAGAAGAGCAGCCACTTGGATGAGACACCTCAGAATATGGTGGTTGCTCACCAGACAATGGAATTAAGAGAAAGTAAACACAGGACAGAAACCTTGCAGTTCCAACCTCTTGCTGTGACATATTCTTGCTGTGGCAAAGAGGTGTAGGTGCCACAAGACTCACACCACCAGGTTCAGGAACAGCTGCTCCCCCTCCACCATCGGTCTCCTCAATCACAAATTCAATCAGGGACTCATTTAAGGACTCATACTTCTACACTTTATTGATTTTTTTTTGTTCTTTCTGTATTGCACAGTTAGTTGGTTGACATTCATTATCTGTTTACAGTTCTTTTATTTGTTTACATGTTTATGCTGCGTGCGTACATTTTTTTTGAATACCAATTAGTGGTAATTCTGGCGCTCCTGCAGGAAAAATAAATCTCAGGGTGGTATTTGATGTCGTGTATGTACTCTGACAATAAATCTGAAACCTTCTCCTTTGATTTTGCAGCAGAAAAATAAAGGCTGTAACTACTTAATGAGAAAAGTGAACATTAAATGCCACATTAAGTGCTCTGTGGAAGATTGGCAGGTCTAGCATCTCCTATATAACTAATTTATCTTTACTCCTCATCTAAGGCTTGCCTAAAGGTATCTCACATGAAGTATTTCCTACACAGGCAAGGTGAACACTGCAACAGATCAATATTTGCTTCTTGTAAACAATTTGAAAATTTTTTTTTGTTATTATCAGGTTAAAAACATTTTATTAGAAAAATTGGGTCACAAGTTAAAATTACTTTAATAATCTTCTATAGAGTTATTAGTTACCAAGATGATTCAAAAAGTTTATTTCTGAAATGTATAAATTATTACAAAATAAAATGCCTAAACCAGATGTTCATAAATCAAGGATGAAATGGGAATCAGATTTAGATAAAAAGATTGATGAAAATGTTTGGAGAAATTTATGTAAAGATAGTATGACTAAGGTAATAAATGTACATTATAGATAAGTGCAGTATAATTTTTTACATCAATTGTATTTGACTCCGTATAAATTGAAAGATTTTCAACTTAGTTCTTCATATTATGTTTTAGATGTGACCAAGATGTAGGTACTTTTTTTCATTTGACGTGGAGCTGTCCCAAGGTTAAAAAGTTTTTGGGTGCAAATTAAATCATTTTTGGAACAGATATTAAAAGTAAATTTACCTTTTGATCCAGTGTTGTTTTTATTAGGAGATTTTAAGATTGAGATTGACCATGTACCAAATTGAATTTGTCTCTGGCTGTATCTAAAAAGTGTTCAGCTACTACGTGGAAATCTGACTCGGTTTTAGGTTTGAAAAAAACGGCATAATGAAATTAAAGCTTGTATTCCTTTAGAAAAGATTACATATGATTTAAGAGATAAATATTTTTTCTTTACTAAAGTTTGGAGCTGTTATTTGAAAACTATTGGTGTTAGAATTTGATCTCCTGGTCTGCTTTGACAGGTGCCACCGTTCCTGCAGCCAAAAAGTTTCAATGTGATTGCAGTAGATTTTTTTTTCTTTGTAGGTGGGGAAGGGAGGAGGGAGGGTATTAGTGGAGTGGATGGGGAGATTGGGTTTATATATATATATATATATATATATATATATATATATATATATAAATGATTAATCACATTATGTCTGTATAAAAATGTAGTAACTAATGCTATGTTATGTGATTTTAAATTTTAAATAAAATATTTAAAAAAACAATTTGAAGGACACAAAATAATCTGTGACATTTTGCAGAAAGAAGAATACTTAAATCTAGAAATTACTACCCTTGGTATTAGTCCTCTTTTAAGACCAGGTACATAAGTACTAAAGCTACTGGATCTCAGGACTGAGTGACTCCCCTCCTGAAACTCTCCCCACCTCCACCCTCTTTACTGTCGACAAGTGCAGTAGAAAGCACACCTCCAACAATTCTTGTGATGATCTAAGGCAAGATGTTCAGGGTACCCCTCATCCACATGATTAATTCCAGTAATCCCACAAAGCTTTATTTGGTATTTTCTTCCAATTCGGTAGAAGAGCATGGGAATAGGTGTGCAAATTATACTATCTCCAATTCTCACACCTTCCTGAGCAGGCTGGGTTTATTTTTTGAATTGCAGCTTGGTAACAGGCCCTTCCAGCCCACAAGCACCACCCCCCCCCCTCCACCCAAACACACCCATGTGATAAGTGAACTTACTTATCCTGTACATTTTTGGGAAGTGCGAGGAAGTGGAGCTCCCAGAGAAATCGCTCACGGACACGGGGAGAATGTACAAACTCCTTACAGGGGGCGGCAGATTCGAAGGCTGGTCGCTGATTATATAATAGTGTTCCACTAACCACCGCTGGCACCATTTCTGCATCGTTTCTGGATTAAAATTCTGGGACTTCTTAAGTGCCAGTACAAGATGACCCTTCCCCAAAGGATTTGGTTCAATAAGATTACTCACTGCCCATCCATGGGGCAATTTGGTTTGGTCAATAAATCCTGGGGTTGGTGATGAAGCACAAATCACATTAATGATTTAAAAGGTAATATTGAAGCAGGATGGAAACTGAGCTGATATATCATTTTGTTCAATGCTTTCTTTTTAATTTTAGAAGAAAATTGGTCTGCCCACACTCTGCCCAACATTTAAATTCGTGTTAGTGCTGCAAGATATATTCTCACTCACTGACCTGTCTCACTTGCCTCTACATGGTGGTCTTTAATATGCTTTGAAAATTGCACATGTTGTAACTCTGTGTTTTAACCTTTATTTCTAATGCCAAACGTCCAGTAATTTAATTTAAAGTAGAGTAAGAAAACCTCATAAATGGCCAAGGTGACCCAATCTACCAATTCTATTTTTGCCCTGGTTTTATTATTTGACATATAGAAGAAAGTCAATCAATTTTAACTAAAATCATGTCCCATTTCTTGCTTTTCACTGTCGTCACACAGGGAATGGAAAGCTTTAAACTGTAGTTAATTATTTAAATACGCACTTCACTCTTAATTATGCAGAGCAGTGATATAGGTGAACAAACAACCAATTTTCCTGCCTACATTTTTTTTTAATATTTCCTCACAGATGCTAAAGCCAGCCTTGGGAAATTAGGTTTATTAAAAATTAAGCATTCAGACATTTACTGTCTGAATAGCTGACCGAAACAATGTCTTTATCTTTAAATGAACCTAAACTGTAAAATGATGTACATTGCATCTTCTACCATTTGTTCAGTCTTGTTACATGTGCCTAAAAATTGTATTGTATCAATTTCTAATTTGGTGCCATTCCAGTCCCCAACAGAAAAAAAAAAGAGAATTTGTCCAGAATCTGGTGTAAAACAACCTTGGTCTCCACTCAGAAACAAACACCAAAACAGGACATGTGTGATTTCCCTCAGGACCTCATTCAGTGGAATGCAGGTCCCGTCATTTCACTGCGCAGTATTCAAGGGAAACATGTCAGACCATCAGGTAAACTCTCAGCGCAGGAAATAGAGGGTCTAGCAGAGGAGTTGGTCACACTTTCACTCAAAGGAAAAGGCAAATCTTGGTCAATGATAGACAAATCAAGTTCATTATCACATATACTAATATGCAATGAAAGAGTGTGTTTTGCAAGAAAAAAACTGTCAGTGTTGCCGGAGCTGCTATAATGCCAGTGGTGCTACTGGTGTGGACCTGGGAGAATGGAGACACAGTGCTGCTCTGAATGGTTCACCACCCAGTCCAAATGGTGGCAGCTCCATATAGACGTTAAAGGAAATGATCATGTTTTTAAACTAAACTCCTGCGACGACGGGTGTGTGCCCAAGATGGCGGCACCTGTGCTCAGCAGGGCCACAAGTGTTTTCAGATTCTGTGGTAGGTGCAGACCAGCACAGGGCACCAGAAACAGAGAGGACACCCACCAATGAGAAGGAAGAGTGTGGGAGACGATCCTACCAAGACAGTGACCATGGTGGCAGGCTCATACAGGCTGCGGGTGACTTGCAGTTGGGGGAACCACAAAGGTTCCAGGCGAATTGCAGTTGAGGGCTCGCAAGGGCTGAAGGATGCTGGAGACTGAATCATGAGAACCAGATGTCAGAGCTGGGATTTGACAGGGTGATGAGGGCAAGAAAGGCTCCCAAAGGGCTTTGGGTACTGAAAGCCTCCTGATCATGTTCAGAGGTTTGATCTGCAATTTAAGGTGCCGATGGATCGAATAGGAGTTTTTATAGCAGTCTGAAAGGCTATTTTGTGTAATATTACATGTTCTATAATATTACATGACAATAAAGGAATCTTGAATACCTCATTCACCAGGTGAGACACAACACAGAAGTGCAGTTATGGAGGATCAGGTGGCACAAAGCAAAACCCAGTGTAACTTTACTCTTCTCAAGTGTCTGATAATGATGGGAAAGAAACTGTCCTTGATTCTGGTGGTGTGTGGTCTCACACATGTGAATCTTCTTCCTGATGGGAGAAAGTTGGGATATCTTTTAATATGTTAGCTGCTTTTCCAAAGCACTTGGAATTATAGATGAAGTTAATGGAAGAGTGCAAGTATGGGAAATATATGTGATAATCTGAGCTGCATTCACCACCCTCTGTAGTGCCTTATGGTATTGGATGAAGCATGAGTGATATACCTGATAGGATGGTTTCAATGTTACACCCATTGAACTTGTTAAGGGATGCGTGATAAATTTCCTCAGGCTTCTGAAGAGGTAGAGGTGTAGGCATGCTTTCTTACCCATTGGACCAGTACAGAACAGTGGAGATGTTTATCTCAAGGAAATTAAAGTTGTCCAATACCTTCACCTCATCACTGTTGATGCGGATTGGGGAGTGAGTTCCATCACCTTTCTGGAAATCTATAACCAGCTCCTTGGTCTTGCTGACATTGAGGGAGCCACCTATCCCTCAATCCCCCTTCTGTACTCCAAAACATCATTGTTAGAGATCCTGCCTGGAACAGTGGTATCATCTGAAAATTTATAGTTCTGACTTTGCCTGACTGGTCTTCATATCCATTTTAGAATCCTGCATGTAGATCAGGTTTGCGGTGACAAGGCATCAGTTAAGTTTGGGGCTTTTGAATGGAGAATGGAGAACTTACCTGATCTCTGTGCACACCTACAAGGGGTACCATATGACGAATAGGACATTGATTGTGCAAGGCCTGCCAAAGTCTTCTCCTACATTTCTGAATTTTAGATATCTAGTCTTCATAAAAACTTTAGCATCAACTATTGTTTGAAGAATCTTTAACTTTCAATCTTTAGACAATTGATTGGAATAGGAGCTCAATTCCAAGCCACATGAAATGTATCATCAAGAACTCCCGCAATTGTTTTTTTTTATGATACCAAGCAGTAGAAGGCCCTTCCAGCCATGAAACTAGTGATTGCTGAGCAAATTTAAGTTCCAGGGAGTCACTCTCTCAGAGTATAAACACACTAATGGCATTGTGAAGAAAGCATGTCAGCCCCTCTTCTTCCTCAAGAGTTTGCGGAGTTTTGATATGACACATTTTTACAGATGTGGTGGAAACTGTGCTGACCAGCTGTATCAAGTTCTAGTATGGGGACACTAATACCCCTGAGTGCCCTGCAAAAGATAATGGATATAGCCCAGGACATTACAGGCAATGTCTCCCCAATATCGAGAACATTTACAGGGAACCAATGCAGCAATTGTCAAGGACCCAAAGTACCCAGCATACATTCTGTTCTCACTGCTACTATTAGGAAAGACGATTAGGTGTCACAAGACTCACATCACCAGGTTCATACCCCTCCAACATCAGACTCTTCAACAACAACTCAATCAGGGCTCCTTTAAGGACTCTTTTGCACTTCTCTCTGTATTGCAAGGTCAGTTTGTTCACATTTCTTTGTTTGTTTATTTGTGCACATATCTTCTGCACTATAGTTTTTTTGCATTACCAATAAGTGATAATTCTGCCTCACCTATAGAAAAAAGTAATCTCAGGGCTATATGTGATGTCAAATCTGAACTTGAATTTCAGAGTCCACTGTCAGGCAAGACAGATAGCAAAAAGATAGCAAAGACCCCATACGACCTCCCAGCTAATGGGTAAGCAGAGGCAAAGCTCCTTTGGCATTTACATATCTACCTGGTTGAGAACATTTCTAGTAGCCAATTGTGCTATGGTGAGGGCAAAACCATTAGTGCTGTGACAGAGTATTTAGAAGTGGTTTGGGAGGAATTGTTAGAGCAGGTTGCACAATACATTTTAAAACACAGAATGTTTGCAGGACTTTTGCAGTATGCTTTTTGCAGGAGACAACAAAGTATTGACAGCAGCTTGTCCTGGAGAGCATGTGATCTTTCCAGGCAGAGGAGAACTGTTTTGCTCTCAGAAAGGGAGGGTGTGAAACAGAGAGGAGAGACACAGAAATCAGTTCCAGAAGGACAAGCTGGCAAACTTTGGAAGGCTGCCTGGTCAAAGGAGAAGACCGTCAGTCTGAAAGGTGACCTGAAAGAAAGAGGATCATCTGGAGAACCGTGAAGGGGGCAAGTTTCCTCAGCAAGAGTGATTGAGAAGGAATCAGTTGCAGATGTCCTGGAAAAGGAATCTCTCTCTGAAAACCAGCAAGAACCCTCCTGAGTTGTAACTATTTGCTTATTAAGCACTAAAGACTGGTGAACTTTGTTAATGCTAACTTCTGTGCATAGTACAAGAATTGCCTGCAACTAGAGAGATTGGACTGTGATCCAAAGAACTTTTCTAATCTTAAATATATATTACACACACCTGTTCTTAGTATTGGGGGGGGTGGGATTAAGCAGTTAGGTAGGTTAAATAATAAGCTAAAGTTTAATTCTGTTTTCATGTTCAAATATAATTAAAAACAACTTTTGTTTAAGTCACCCTGTGTTGTGGTGCCTTTCTATTTGCTGCTGGGTTTTGGGGTCCTCTGGACTCCATAACAATGCAAATACATGAATAAACCTCAAAATCAAAATTCAAACCAAATTTGGCCTCAGATGGAAATAATAAAATAATATAATTTGTAAATAACAAGTGATAAATTGAGCTTCTTTAACTCTCGTAAAACCAAGTGCCCTTGCAGCTCACTCACCTCGCAACATCAGGATGTATGCATCCAGAAATGCATTTTAATAATATTGTGTAACTGCAACAAGCCATTGGGATAGAGAAACCTTGCTTTCACTTCATTAATTTTTGCTGTTCGACTGTGTTTAATGACTTGGAGCTGCAAGACCCCAGTTCTTCCTTGTTTCAATTGGTTGGCTGTTAACACTCTGATACTGACTGCCCCTTTCCCCAATCAAAAATTGTTTTTTGCCACAGTAGTGTAGTGATTAGCACAACACTACTTCAGCACCTGCAACCGGTACTGGGGTTTGAATCCCTTGCTGTCTGCAAGGAGTTTGTACGTTCTCCACGTATCTGTGTGGGTGTTTTCCAGGTGCGCTGGTTTTCTCCCATCCTCCAAAGACATACGGGGTTGTAGGTGAATTGGGCGTAATTGGGCGGCATGGGCCCACAGGGCCTGTTAGCGTGCTCTATATCTAAATCTAAAATCTAAAAGTTTAATAGCTTTCACTTCAGAACAAATTCAAGGTTAATTTAAAATCTTTTCATTTGTTTCCTTGGTATTAGCCTTTTTACATTTCACTCTTCAAAAGTTAACATTATGGCTCCATAATTTTACTGCCCTCTCCCTCAACTCTCCCTTCAGGATTTTCATGAGTTTGCAAACCAAGTGTATTGCTGCCACCTAGTTTACAGCACAATGAATAGTAGTCAGACCTGTGGAGTCAGACAACTTAATGAGAATGGAATTAAAAGGCCCACCCTTCAGAGCAGAGATCAGGAGAAATTTCTTTAGCTTGAGGGTGTTGAATCTGTGAAATTTATTACCACAGACAGCTGTGCAGGCCAAGGCATTGGGAAGATTTGAACTGGATACTGGCAATGATTGGAATTAGAATCAGAATTGATGGTCACGAAATTTGTGGCAGCGTCATAGCGTAAACATTCATATTATGAACGATCTTACAAGAGAATGGGACTGAGAGGGGAAATACATGAGCCATAATGAGCAGACTCATTGGGCTGAATGGGCTAATTCTGATCCAATGTCTAACGGCCTTTAAATTTAAATGTAGATATGCAGCATGGCAACAGACCCTTCCAGCCTACAAGCTTGTGTCTTTTTTTTTCCAAAATTCGAATTGATTCACCATAAATTATTTCGAAAAAAGAAAAACCATTCAAAGTCTTTTCACACCCACAGAACCATCCGGTCTGTGCCGACTAATCACATCTATACATTCCTAACAACGTACATTGTTACATTTGTTCTCATAACCACATGCCACCCATATGTCTTTGGAGGGTGGGAGAACACCAGAGCACCTGGAGGAAACCCATGCATGCACAGGGAGAGCGTACAAACTCCTTACAGACAGTGCTGGATTCGAACCTCGGACAGTTGGCAAGGAGCGAAGAGGTGGGAGCGTGCTGTGCTGAACGGACGTGAGTAGAGTGGTCCTAATTTATCTATTTATTTAAAAAGTCAGGTGTGTATTTATTTATCTAAATTGTAAGGGGAAGGGTTTGTTGGTGTAAATTTAAAGTTAAAGTAGTTAATTTTAAGTTAAAATTTAAAAGGGGGAGAGGGCTAATGCGCAGGCGTGTGGTGACGTCAGCAGGGAGGGAGTTTTAAAAACAAAGAAAACCTTACCTCAGTTGAGGTCGAGTTGGCAAGGAGCGAAGAGGCTGAACGGACGTGAGTAGAGTGGTCATTTAGTCTTAATTAAGAGTTACTAATTTAGGTGGGGATTGCTGTTCAGTGCAGAGACAGTAATTGAATAGGGAGTGCAGGTGGGAGTAATTAAATGAAACTGGTTAGGATTGGACAGTGCTAGTGGTCACATTGGGTAATGTATTAAGGTAAAGGAAAGGTTTTTGGGAGCGGCAGCGAGTGAGCGGGAGCACAGGTTGAGGACGAGTCACTGCACATTAAGGTAAGATAGTCTTTATTACTACTTCATTGGAGTAAAGGATGAGTGTTAGGGCTATGTGTTGTTGGGAGTGCCAGATGTGGGAGGTCCTGGAGTCTTCCAGACTCCTGGATGTCCATATTTGCACTAGGTGTGTCGAGCTGCAGATTCTTAGGGACTGTGTTAGGGAACTAGAGCTGCAGCTTGATGACCTCAGGCTGGTTAGGGAAACAGAGGAAGTCATAGACAGGAGTTACAGCCAGGTGGTCACGCCAGGGCCACGGGAGGAGGAAAGGTGGGTAACAGTTAGGAGAGGGACAGAAAAACGTAAGGTGCCAGAGAGGAGCCCTATAACTGTAACCCTCAGCAATAAGTACGCCTCTTTGAGCACTGTTGAGGAGGACATCAAAGTTGGGGGTAGCAGCAGTGGCTGTGCCTCTGGCACGGGGTCAGCCCCTGTAGCTCAGAAAGGTAGGGAAAGGAAGAGGAGGGCAATAGTGGTAGGGGACTCCATAGTTAAGAGGACAGATAGGGGATTCTGCGGACGCAGCAAGGAGAACCGGATAGTGGTTTGCCTCCCTGGTGCCAGGGTCCGGGATGTTGCTGCTCGTGTCCCGGATATCCTAAAGTGGGAGGGACAGGAGCCAGAGGTCGTGGTACATGTAGGTATCAATGACATAGGGAGGAATAGAGAAGAGGTTCTAAAAAGTGAGTACAGGCAGTTAGGTAGGGAGTTAAAAAGAAGGACTGCAAGGGGGTAATCTCTGGATTACCCCCTGTGCCACGTGACAGTGAGAATAGAAATAGAATGAGGTGGAGGATTAACACGTGGCTGAAGGGGTGGAGTAAGGGGCAGGGTTTTAAGTTTCTAGATCACTGGGACCTTTTTTGGGGAAGATGTGACCTGTACAGTAAGGACGGGTTACACTTAAATCCCAGGGGGACCAGAATCCTGGCAGGGGTATTTGCTAGGGCTACTCAGGATCCTTTAAACTAGAATGTTTGGGGGGAGGGAGCAAAATAATACAGAGCAGTAAGGAGAAGGTTAGAATGCAAACAAATAAAGTTTGTAGTTAGTATTTGAATATGGATGGGCAGGTGATAGAGAAAGGAAAAGCTCTGGAAGAAGATGAAGGGCAATTGGCAGGAAAAGGAAATAATGTTGTTATTAAAGATGAGGGAAAACAGGGATTAAGAATTGGGAAATCTCTAAAATTCATATATTTTAATGCTAGGAGTATTGTAAAAAAGGTGGATGAGCTGGAGGTGTGGATTGATACTTGGAAGTATGATGTGGTAGCGATTAGTGAGACATGGTTGCAGGAGGGATGTGATAAGCAGCTGAATATCCCTGGGTTTCGTTGCTTTAGGTGTGATAGAGTCGGAGGGGCAAGAGGAGGTGGTGTTGCATTGCTTGTCAGGGAGAATATTACAGCGGTGCTTAGGCAGGATAGATTAGAGGGCTCGTCCACAGAGGCTGTTTGGGTGGAACTGAGGAGTCCCCTCCACCCGGAGGGGACCGAGACCTAGAGGAGTAAATCTGTAAGGAGATAGTGGATATTTGTGATAAGCACAGGGATGTAATTATGGGAGATTTTAATTTTCCACATATAGATTGGGAAACACATTCTGTGAAAGGGCTGGATGGGTTAGAGTTTGTGAACTGTGTGCAAGATAGTTTTTTACAACAATATGTAGAGGTGCTGACCAGAGAAGGAGCAGTGTTAGATCTACTGTTGGCAAATGGGATGGGTCAAGTGACGGAGGTTAGTGTTGACGAGCACTTCGGGTCCAGTGATCATAATGCCATCAGCTTCAATGTCATTATGGAAAGAGATAAGTCAGGGCCAAGGGTTGAGGTTTTTGATTGGGGAAAAGCTAGATTTGAGGAGATGCGAAAGGACTTACAGGGTGTGCATTGGACAATTTGTTTTATAGGCAGGATGTAGTAGAGAGATGGAAGTCTTTTAAAGATCAGATTTTGAGAGTGCAAAAGCTTTATGTTCCTGTTAGGTTAAAAGGAGGGGCAAAAGGTTTGAGAGAGCCATGGTTTTCAAGGAATATTGGAAACTTGGTTCGAAGAAAAAGGGAGGCGTACATTAGGTATAAGAAGCATGGAATTAAGGAGATGTTTGAAAAATACATTGAATGTAAGAGGAATCTTAAGAGAGGAATTAGGAAAGCTAAAAGAAGGTACGAGGAGACTATAGCAAGCAGGGTGAAAATTAATCCAAAAGGGTTCTACAAATATGTTAATGGTAAAAGGAAAGCGAGAAACAAAATTGGTCCCTTAGAGAATCAGAGCAGAAAACTGTGTGTGGAGCCTAGAGAAATGGGGGAGATATTGAACAGTTTCTTTTCTTCGGTATTCACCAAGGAGAAGGATATTGGGATATGTGAGATTAAAAAAGCAAATTGGGTAAATATGGAGAATATAGTGATTACGAAAGATGTAGTGTTAGGGCTTTTGAGGAATATAAAGGTGGATAAGTCTCTGGGACGAGACGGGATCTTCCCCAGGACATTGAGAGAAGTAAAGGAGGAAATAGCAGAGGCTCTGACGGTAATTTTCCAAATGTCATTAGAGATGGGGATAGTGCCGGAGGATTGGCGTATTGCGCGTGTGGTTTCGTTATTTAAAAAGGGTCAAGGAGGAAGCCTGGCAATTATCAGCCTGTAAGTTTGATGCCTGTGGTAGGTATATTAATACAGATAGTTCTTAGAGATAGTACTTATAAATATCTAGATAGACAGGATCTGATCAGGAGCACTCAACACGGATTTGTGGGCGGAAGGTCCTGTTTGACCAATCTGATTGAATTTTTTGAAGAGGTGACTAGGAATGTGGATGAGGGTAACGCAGTGGATGTTGTCTTTCTGGACTTCAGTAAGGCCTTCGATAAGGTACCACATGGAAGGTTAGTTAGGAAGGTGCAGTCTTTAGGTATAAATTTTGAGATAGTCAAATGGATTGAACATTGGCTGAAGGAGAGAGGCCAGAGACTGGTAGTGGATAATTGTCTGTCAGGTTGGAGGCCAGTGACTAGTGGTGTGCCTCAGGGATCTGTATTGGGCCCATTGTTGTTCATTATATACATTAATGATCTAGATGATGGGGTGGTGAATTGAATTAATAAATATGCAGATGATACTAAGATAGGTGGAATAGTGGATAATGAAGAAGGTTTTCAATGATTGCAGAGGGATTTGGGCTGCTTAGATAAGTGGGCTGAAAAATGGCAAATGGAATTTAATGCTGATAAGTGTGAGGTGCTTCATTTTGGTAAGAAGAATCAGAACAGGACATGTGTAGTAAATGGGAGAGCATTGAGGAATACAGAAGAGCAGAAGGATTTAGGAGTAATGGTACATCATTCCCTGAAGGTAGAAACTCATGTGAATAGGGTGGTTAAGAAGGCTTTGAGTATGCTGGCCTTTATCAATCATTGCATGGAATATAGGAGTTGGGAAGTGATGTTGAGATTGTATAAGGCATTGGTGCGGCCTAATTTAGAGTTCTGTGTGCAGTTCTGGTCGCCTAATTATAGGAAGGATATAAACAGAGTGGAGAGAGTGCTGAGAAGATTTACCAGAATGTTACCTGGGTTTAAGCATCTAGAGTACAGGGAGAGATTGGGCAGATTAGGTCTTTATTCTTTGGAGCGTAGAAGGTTGAGAGGGGATTTGATAGAGGTATTTAAGATTATGAAAGGGATAGACAGAGTGGATGTGGATAGACTATTTCCATTAAGAGTAGGAGAGATTGAAACAAGAGGACATGAGTTAAGAGTTAAGGGGCAGAGGTTTAGAGGTAACATGAGGGGGAACTTCTTTACTCAGAGAGTGGTAGCGGTGTGGAATGAGCTTCTGGGAGAAATAGTGGTGGCAGTCAATTTTATTATTTTAGAAAAAGTTGGACAGGTATATGGATGAGAAGAAGGTGGAGGGTTATGGTCATTGTGCAGGTAGGTGGGACTAGAGAGGAGTGTTTGGTTCGGTGCAGACTAGAAGGGCCTAATAGCCTGTTTCCATTCTGTAATTGTTTTGTGTATATGTCCGTGAACTACTCTTTGCAGATGATGCCGCTTTAGTTGCCCATTCAGAGCCAGCTTTTCAGCGCTTGACGTCCTGCTTTGCGGAAACTGCCAAAATGTTTGGCCTGGAAGTCAGCCTGAAGAAAACTGAGGTCCTCCATCAGCCAGCTCCCCACCATGACTACCAGCCCCCCCACATCTCCATCGGGCACACAAAACTCAAAACGGTCAATCAGTTTACCTATCTCGGCTGCACCATTTCATCAGATGCAAGGATCGACAATGAGATAGACAACAGACTCGCCAAGGCAAATAGCGCCTTTGGAAGACTACACAAAAGAGTTTGGAAAAACAACCAACTGAAAAACCTCACAAAGATAAGCGTATACAGAGCCGTTGTCATACCCACACTCCTGTTCGGCTCCGAATCATGGGTCCTCTACCGGCACCACCTACGGCTCCTAGAACACTTCCACCAGCGTTGTCTCCGCTCCATCCTCAACATCCATTGGAGCGCTTACACCCCTAACGTCAAAGTACTCGAGATGGCAGAGGTCGACAGCATCGAGTCCACGCTGCTGAAGATCCAGCCGCGCTGGATGGGTCACGTCTCCAGAATGGAGGACCATCGCCTTCCCAAGATCGTGTTATATGGCGAGCTCTCCACTGGCCACCGTGACAGAGGTGCACCAAAGAAAAGGTACAAGGACTGCCTAAAGAAATCTCTTGGTGCCTGCCACATTGACCACCGCCAGTGGGCTGATAACGCCTCAAACCGTGCATCTTGGCGCCTCACAGTTTGGCGGGCAGCAACCTCCTTTGAAGAAGACCGCAGAGCCCACCTCACTGACAAAAGGCACACACACATAAAATGTATATGTATTCCCAACTGTTTGTGTCCTTCATTGTTTCTATTTACATCCAGAAACTCTACTTCACCTGGGAGACGGCTTTCTGAAGGTCATACCTGCTCCTGTATTGATCTGGATCTCTGGACTTAAATCCCTCTGATCTGGCCCACAGCAGGTTATGGATTTTATTGTTTATCCAGGGCTTTTGGTTGGGGAAAACCCTGAATGACTTGTGGGGACACACTCATCCACAGCTCTTTTTGATAAAGTCTGTGATAACCCAGAGTCAGCACCTAACCAGTTGAAGGAACAACTTCTTCTCATGGGCATTGAGAATGCAACTACTTACACTGTTGTTATGGGCCCAGAGGACCCCAAAACCCAGCAGCAATAGAAATTCACCAAGACAAATGGTTAGTTAAACAAAAGTTACTTTTAATTTTATTTAAACATAAAAACAGGATAAACCTTTAACTTTTTACTATTAACTTAAATTAACCTAACTTAACACCCTTCTAATTATAAGCGCACATGTATATAATGTGTATAAGTTCAGAAAAGTTCTTTGCTTCACAGTCCAATCTCACTTCTCACTCCTCCAAGTTCAGGTAATTATTATACTGGCCACAGAATTTAACATTTATGAATTTTCACCAAGCTCTAGTGCTTAAATAGTTACCACTCAGGAAGGTTCTTGTCAGTTTCAGAGAGAGATTTGTTGCTCGTTGGACACACACAAACTGCTTCCCCTCCCAATCAGCCACTTCAATGTCTTGCTGAAGAAATTTTCCCCATCTCGCTCTCTCGCTCTCTCGCTCTCTCGCTCTCTCGCTCTCTCGCTCTCTCGCTCTCTCGCAAAACCACATGACCACCTTAAAAATAGCAAACAGCATCCAGACAGATTGTGGCACCAGACCCAAACTTCTGAGTCTGTTCATCTGTTGTTTCAAAACAATAATCCATTTATACCTGCTTTTGAAATTCTTTAGCAAAGCAGTTTCCTTGTTTTATTGACTTTGCAAAGGCTCTCAGTGCCTGTATGCCTCACTTTCTGCAAAGCTCTTGCATTTTAAATGAGATCTGTTTTGTGAAGTGTTTGTTTGTGACCTACACTAATCCCCACAATATATTTGTTTCTATAGATGAGATACTTGTCCTGCATATGTATTATTTGTCGGTATGTGTGTAATGTCAGTTGTGTGTCTGGATGTTTTGCACCAAGGACCAGAGAATGTTGTTTCATCAGGTTGTATGTGTACAATCAGATGACAATAAACTTGACTTGACTAATCATTCAGATCCATAGCTGAGTCCTTTAATAGCACCCCATCCTCTGACTCAAAGTCCTGCAACCCTTCCTCAGCCTCCTGCAACCACCTTCTAGCTGCTCTGATATCCTCAGCCTCTCTTTTTAGGCTTTGTCTGTATGAATGGAGAAGAGCAGAAGAGGATATGTGCTAGGTGGAGAGATTGGATACACTTGGATTGTTTTGCCTGGAGCATAGGAAGCTGAGGGAGGATCTGATCGAGGGGTATAAAAGCATGAGATCTAAAAACATCACAACTTGAGACCATGCATTTCAGGTGAGAGGAAAGAAGTTTAAGGGAGGTGTGTGGAGCAATTATATTATACAGAGTGATAGGTGCCTGGAATGGGCTGCCATGAGTAGCGGTAGAAGCAGAGGCTTGGAGATATGAAGGGGATGGAAAGCTATCTTTCACTACAAGCATCAGATTTTTTTAATTTAATTTTTTAATGTTTAAATTATATTGTATATAAAATTTTAAAAACTTATTTAATTTTTTTTAGGATGGCACGATTGATGTAGCGGGAAGTGCAACAATTTTAGAGCGCCAGTGATCAGGACATGGGTTCGAATCCTGCACGGTCTATAAAGAGTTTATAAGTTTTCTTCATGTCTGCTGGGTTTTTCCTGGGGACTCCAGTTTCCGCCCACCATTCAAAACATACTGGTGGTTGTAGGTTAATTGGATGTAAATTGGGTGCCACAGGCTCATGGCCTGTTACCGTGCTGTATGTCTAAATCTAAAATCTAAATCAAAATATTTAGTTTGACTTGGACATCATGTTCGGCACATGGGCTGAAGGGCCTGTGCCTGCATCGCATTATTCGATGCTTTACCTTTGCATTTTGCTTTGGACCTTCTGCAGGTTGGATGGAAAGGAATTTCAAGATCACTAAAGCTCAGCTTGTTAACATGTGAGTTCTCATCTCCTGAAAATATTTATGTCTTGTCAACCGACGCGAATGTTTCAACTCATCCAGCCTTATCGTGAATAGCAGAAAAAAAATAATGAAAGGCCCATTCATGTCATCAATGTTACAGTTGGACAGAGCACTGGTGAATCAGCAGGTTATGAAAAAAATTCTTACAGCCTTTATTGAACAAATGAGACTTGGAGTGTGACAAAACCATTGTGTTGGATGAGACTGGAGCATGCAAAGCTCTTAATAAACACTGAATAACATTAATGCTAGACAACATCATTAACTCTTCACCATCATGTATCGAGGGAAGATGAAATAGTGAACTGAGTCTGCCAAATTTGCAAACAATGAATTCAAGCCCTTTTTATTAATAGATTGTACTGTCCATACAGACTGCTGTATGTAAAAATGTTGATAATCTGGAATCTTGATGCTTCAGAAGCTGGCTTGCCAGACATGTTCCTCTTTCCCTCTCCATCTCACTTGGATCCAACAATTACAGACTGCTCATCAGGGCCAGATTCCTGAAATACCCTAAACTCACCGTGTCCAGACTTCAAGGTCATTCTCTTTACTTGTTGAGACAGAATTTGTTAAATGTGTCCAGGAAAGTTTTATCAAGCAATATGTTGATGATCCCATCAGAAAGATGGATCTTCCCTTCAGAAACGAGGCTGGAATTGTCTGTGGGGGAGCACTTTGAGACCAGTGACAGTAAAAAGGCTATCACTATAAATTTAATCCTATTACTTGAGTCTACAAATTTGTAGAAACATAAAATATTTATTTCTTAAATTATAAGTAATTTTTTTCCAAAGGGATACAACTTTGAACTTCAGCATGCCACCTCGGAAATGTTAAAGATATATCCGATTTCGATATAAATGCAATACATTTTCTCGCAACTGCTAATGCCAATTTAACAAATTTCAATTGATAAATTGATCATTTCACTTTCGGAGTTGTACATTCACTATTTCATAATAAAATCAGACCAGGATTTAACAGAAAAACAACTCATGTAACTTGTAAAAAAAAAAAAATTACTTATAGACACCCAAAAAGGTTTTCCCAACTTCCAGAACATAACCTGTTCATAATGCTAGAACGCTGAGGAAATAAATATAATCCTTGTAATTTCTTTGGAATAATATAATATGAGGACAAATGATTTTTTTGTGAGATTCACATATCTGAAATATTAAGCATGATTATTGAGTGATTTTTCAAATGCACATGGACAGCCTTGATCCTGAAACAGGTTCCAATTAGGCTCTCCTTTATTTGTTAAAGAATGTTTTATGGTCTGCAGTCTGACCTCTGAAATAGGGACATACAATCCATAGTGTTTGTCTTACCTTTTTCCTCAGTGAAGGAGCAAAGGGATCTTGGGATCCATTTGCATTGTTCCCTTAAGGTTGCCATCCAAGTTGATAGGGTGGTCAAAAAGGCAAAAGATCTGCTGCCCTCATAAGTAAGGAGATTGATTTCAAAAGCCATGAGATATATTTGAAGCTCTGAAAAACTCTGGTTAGATCACGTTGTCTTGGGTAAACTTATACCTCTCATTTTGTTCATTTTAGATTGGTCACAGTGTTTGAGCTACCGAAAGAAAATAGACACACACACCGAGAGCAGTTCAGTTTATACAAATGTTTATTACTAATTCAAAAGCTGATTTCACACTACAATATGCAAGCCCTTCCCAACTATATTTATCAACGCTTGGACTGGTCCCAACTGCCGAAGCGAGGCAACGACTGCACACTTGTAGTAGGTTGTCAGGGCGCTGGTAGCAGCTTCTCCACCTCCCCCGACCGGGACGTTGCTCGGACTCTTGCTGTCCTTTCTTCTTGACAAGGGGTGTTCCCACCCCTCGGAGAGTCTAAACTTCAGCAGCAGGACCACAGGCTTATATACCCCAAAAACAATTAATCATGTGCCTACTCCTTCTAATATTTGTCAGTCAAAATCAAAACTGAACATTACATTCTACAATTTAGAAGATTAATTATTATGGAACCAGGATGTTATGATTTCCTGGTTTATCTCGTAGATACAAAGACTTATTAAAACTTCTCGAGCAAGACAGGTTGTGACCAATTCGTCAATTTCAGAGTGTTGCATTTGACAACTGCTTTCCCTGGGCCTCAGAGTGGAATTCCATTTCAAAGTGTATCTTCAGATAAGTCCCCATGGCTGAGTTTAATTACATCTGCTAGTTCTGAAAGTAAGGTGACCTGCGTGTGAACCCAGTGTCGTCAGTTCCACATAAGCAAAAAAGCATCTGGGTACATAGTTTTAATCCTCCATTACACACGTGTTTGGGTATTGCATTCATTTCTGGTTCCCTCATTGCAGGAAGGATGTTGATGCTTTGGAGAGGGTGCCAAGATGTTTACTAGGGTGTGGCCTGGATTGCAGAGCACATCTGTTGAAGCAAGAGCAAGGGCTTTCTTTTTGGGTCAACAAAGGATGAGAGAGGGATATAAGATTATGAGAGGCATAGATAAGGTAGACAGCCAGCATCTGTTTCACAGGGTGACAGTAGCAAATACCAGAAGGCATTTGTATAAGGTAAAGGGTGGAAAGTTTAGGGGTGTTATCAGAGTTAAGTTTTTTACACAGCAAGTGATGGATGCCCATAATGCCTTATTGAGAGTGGTGGTGATGTCTGTATAATTTGAACATTCAAAAGACTCTTAGATGGGTACATGAATGTAAGAAAAATAGAGAATGGGTGTGAGGTGGGGAAGGATTAGATTGTTGTAGAGTAGGTGTACATAGATCGGTGCAACATAATGGATTTAAGGGTCTGGGCTGGGGTGTAATGCGATGTGTTCTATAACCACGACTCCTGCAGGCTAATAAGTTGATGAACACATTGATGTGTAAAAACAAATAGAATATGTAGAATACAGCCAGACCCCAGGTTAAAAATGAGTTGCATTACCTAGGACTGTCTTTAATTTGAATTTGTATGCAAGTCAGAACTAGTACATGAAGTCCTTATTTACCATCAGTCAAATGTTTATTTTAGTATATAGTATATATTTTACCTTTATATTGCATTAAAAATCACTTCCCAATACTCTAAAACATCTTGAACATAATAATGCAGTACATAATAATAATGGAGTACTGTATCTAATATTAAAAGTAACTATATACTGTCATAAGATCATAATTAAAAGTTAAGATGATGGTGAGATGGCTACAGTACAGATACTTACAATTTTGAATTCCAAATCTGTTCCCGCGCTCGAGATATGCGGTACGCTACTCTATTGTGAGGCTGGGCGATGGCAGCGCCCCTGACCCCATGGCCCTCCCGCATCTTTGCTCCTTCCGATCTGCGCCCGGTTCCTTTGCTCGTGGCTCCCTACCCCCTTCCTCCCTCCTCAGTGGTGCAATCGGACTTTAAGGCCTGGCTGCCATTTTGCGGAACAGAGTGGTGGCCTCGTGCTAAGCCGTGATGGTACTGGAGGCACCGCGGTGGCACGCACTGCTTCTTTTTCTCCTCCATCCCTCCCGTCCACCCACTGGTTTTCCTAGGCTGCGTGTGACAGCCTGACAGCAGATGCACCTCACTGGCCACCTGACGATCAGTGGGTTAGTGAGCAAATGCTCAAATCGGAAGTAGGTGTCATTCTCCTTCTGGCAGGCTTGTCAGAACGTAACTATGGGTTATTTGTAAATTGGATGTTTTCAATCTGTATACAAGTGAAAGGAAATCCCAGTTATATTATCCCAGACAATTCTTTGTTGCACATAATATAACAACATACCAAAATAATTATCATCAATTATCCACCACCTTGAAATGCATGATATAACTCACATCAAATATATCTAATTCAGGTTTCCTACTTGCCAAACAAATCCACAGTACATGCCATTTTCATAGTTCTTCACTTGGTCCTAGAACACCTGGACATGAAGAACACTTGTGTTCGATGACTGTTCGTGCACTAATTTCCATTTTAGAGTCCTGAGCAAATTTTAGAATCTCATCCTCAGTGTCAACCTCTGCAATCCTGTCTGAAAGACTGCAATCATATCCTCTACAGAAATAAATGAGCATCAATATTACTCACCGATTCCCCTTTTCTATTCCCACTACATCCATGATTTTATAGCTAAATACCTTCCCAAGTCCATCTTCAAATTTGCCATTGGCGGGACAAGTGTCAAATAACAATGAGATGGAAAGCAGAAAAGAGAATAAAACTTGGTGGCAAGATAATACCCCCTCTTTCAAAGTCAAAAAGGAGAGGGGCCGGAAACTGCACCCCTGCCCATATTAATGGCACTGAAGTTGAAAGGGTAGAGAGCTTCAAGTTCTTAGGAGTGAACATTTTCTATGACTTTGACGCGATGGTCAATAAAGTTCTCCAACACCTCTACTTTCTTTGAAGACTCGGGAAATTTGACAGGTCGTCCTTGTTACTCAACAACTTTTACGGGTGCACTTAGATGCATCACATCGTGGCAGTGAGCTGCTCTGCTCAAAATCAAAAGAAGCTACAAAAGGGAATGAATACAGTTCAGAACATAATGTAAACTTCCCTCCCCTCCATGGATTTCACCAACATCTCCCACTGCCTAGGAGAGGCAGTCAACATACTGAAGGAAACATTACACCCTGAACGCATTCTCATCTTCCTCCTCCCATCATGCTGGAATGGTGAAAATGCGCACCAGCAGGCTTAAAGAGAGTTTCTTGCACACAGCCATTCCTGAAGGTATCATGACGTCCTTGCTTGGTGCTAACTGTTCTTCCTTTTCATTATGATCCTCTACCCTGTAAATTATGCTCTTTGCACACCCGTATGAATATTCGTGGTAACCTGTTACTCTGTTCATAGAAGAAACCCTTCTCGTTACACTTGGTAATATTGCGACAAATGAACAAACAAACTTATATAATATATATTTATATATTCCAAAGGAAATGCTGATTAATGCAGGCCTTTCCAAACAAAATAACAATTTTCCACAAATGCTGATAATCAGACAGAAAATTAGGCCGTAGGTTTCCCAGGTAATAAATAACCTTAATTATTCAAATAAGTCTTGCTTTGACTATTTAAATGTTCCACTGAATTGGCATCAGCCTGTCCTTACACTTTGAAACCCATTAATACACGTAACAAAATTTTAATGGCACTGCATTAATTCCCAATATCAAGAGGTATTTAAAAGCTGAGCCACCATAGACTAAATGTGCTGGAATATATAAAAGCTCTTTTATTGTCTGGATTTAGAATTTAAAAAGCATTAATAATTATGAAACATAATAATTCTTATTATTTGCTCAATATTGAAAATAATAGCTAAGCAGATGACTGCATCCTTGAGTGCTAAATATAGGCACCAATCAGGATTAAATTGGTCTTCTCAGCTCAACTACGATAATAGATTGCATGACACTGTTTGTTGAGATAGTTTGTTAAGATAATGTACGTTTCCATCGCCTTAGTTATTATATGTCTTCTTGATGAATCATCAATGCTTTAAAAAAAATCCACTCCATTGCACTGCTCAGGGAAATGGGAAGCTGAATGAGTTGCAGAATAAAGACACTGGCCTAATTCCTTCAAACAAAACTATTTACCTTCATTCATCTGAACAACCTCAGAATTGTTATTAACTGTATTGGAGAAGAATTGATTGATAGATTGTGATTTGATTGAGATTTTGGTCTTGACTGTGATACGGATTTTGTTTCCATTAGGTCGCCTTTCCTAATTTTCATGGTTCAATCTTTTCATAGTTACGTTGCTGTATTGTGGAGGGTCATGGTTGTCACGTGACACCACTGATCATTTCCTGGTCGGAAGGCACACCACCTGCCAATCAAGGTTTGGCTTCGCCCCACCCATCAGTACACACCTGACCATTAGCCCCTTTAAGTACCCTTGTACTTGGCCGTGGGCCATTGCCCTTTGTAATCAATTGAACCTTGCTGGCATGAAGCCATTGGCCCCCTGTAGATTAATTCCAGTACTATAAAGAGCGCCACGAGCCCTAGATTATATGTAACCACACTGTGTGTGTGTGTGTGTGTGTGTGTGTGTGTGTGTGTGTGTGTGTGTGTGTGTGTGTGTGTGTGTGTGTGTGTGTGTGTGTGTGTGTGTGTGTGTGTGTCTTACCATTTTGTGATCTTCCCCACAAGTGTCTTCTGAAAATAGTCATTTACTGTCAGACTGTGTTCAGACTCCTTGCTTTTGAGACCCATCGAATCTGTTCCCTCACTCATAACAATTGCCTAACCTAAGTTTATTTTGTTTGTACAGCATCCCATTATCTCTTCAAGGTGGATTATCAAGCAATAACACTCTGGTATATAGTTGATACTTACAGAGTAGAAACACATCTTTTAGTTTGTAATGTATTTGCTGGTCAAAATAAATCTATTTCGGTTAATCCTCTTCCAAGCTGTCAGTCCATAGCCCCATGAGTTATAATGTTTCACGTGCTCATCCCAGAGCATGACTTAAATGTAAAGAGGGCTTCTGCCTTCACCAAATTCTCTACTGCTGTGTACTGCACTCCATTCAAATCACTCCATGTGAGTGAAAAAAATCTGGAACATTCCTCAGACCCGTCCATCAATTATTTGCTTGAGTGTCCACCTGCTGATCAATTTCTTTGCCAAGAGAGGAATGAATCCTTTCTGTTCAACCTGTCTTGATTAAATCTCCTTTCAGCTCTGTTTATACCAGTGAAGACAGGAGATATTAATATGAAAAAATGTGCTCACAAATTGTTTTAACTGATCAAGAATAAGAGTACTTGAAATAAGTTCTTAATGGCTGCCAAAAAAGAATGCAATCTGTCTTAGCTGTATCAAGACCTTGGTTGAACAGTGTTTTATTTGCCATTTAATCAGTTCATACCATAGTAGCTTGCACCACAAATGTTCTGTTTCACATCACAGGTTTGATCCTGGTCATTGGCCCTGGGTAAGCATGCTGTCCATTCTACGTGCTGTGCACACTTCACAGAAAGACACTAAAAATGAGTTGGTAAGCTAATTAGCCACTGGAAATTGCCATGAGTATACATGGGTGGCAGGAGAATCACAGTGAGCTGGTATACTTGTGAGAGCGACTACAGGGAAATAAATGGGGAATTGGAATTGATGGGAATGCTCAGGAGAGCTGGCACAGACTTTATGGTCACCTTCAATGTCATTAAAAAAAACTAGAAAACATATCTCTCCATCAACAGGACAAAACTCCTCCATTCTACACTGATGTAATCCTATTTGACAATCACTACTGTGCTCCCTAGTCTGCACTGACTCCTGGTCACTGAATACTGTCAACCGGCAAGCCAGCTGAAGAACTGAGGTTAAACTCTGCATTCAGGTGTGAAGGCACAAAGATATTAAAACTCATTTCTGAGCTGAGGGGCTATTCCACTCTTGAGATTGCTGCTAAGGTCCACCTGATATTCAAGGGATAAAAGTCCTACAGAATAATCTCAAGATAAAAAAAACAGGATTTTTTTTTCTAGGTATTCTGGACAATAAGGATTAACTTCTCAATAAACAACAATGGATCTGATCATTATCACATTCCTGGTTGCAGAAGCTGTTCCATGCAAACTGTCTGCTCAGTCTATGACACTGACAACACCTTAAAACATATTTCATTGGTAATAAAATGTTTTCAAGAGAAAAGGAAGGTCCATGGAACGTAGAACAGAACAGTACAGGAATAGGTCCTTCTACACACATGTCTGTGCCAAATCTGATCTAATCAAACTGCTACTTGCACCTGACAGATATCCCTCTATCCCCTTTATATTCATGTGTCTATCTAAAAGCTTCTTAAATGCTACTATTGCATATGAGTCCATCATCGCTCCTGGCAGCTCATTCCAGGCACATACCACTCTTAATGGAAAATATTTACCCTCACATCTCCCTTAAACTTCCTCCCCTTGACGGTAAATATCTATTTTCTTGTGTGTGATGCTTTTGCCATGGGGAAAGTATTTTGATTGTCCGTCGTCTCATGATTTTATACACCTCCATCAGATCTCCCCTTAACCTCCTACACTTCAGAGAAAACAGTCCAAGATTGTTCAATCTCTCCCCATAACTCATACCCTCCAAACTAGGAAACATCCTGATAAACTTCTTCTGTAAGTACACAAAAATGTTCTGGAGAAACTCAGCAGGTCCTGCTGTGGGACCTGCTGAGTTTCTCCAGCATAGTTTTGCATATTTACTACAATCACAGTGCGATGCACTGCGGTGGCAGCAAACAAGCACAAAACTTGAAAGACTGTACAACAGGATTTATTCCAGTAAAAGTGAACACCAGTTCATGCCTTGGTGGCTCCCCATGTGACTGGATCAGGAGGGGCCAGCTCGGGTCTATATTTGGGTCAGCTGATTGACAGCCGGCCAGGTGGAGTCAGCCCCTTAGGTGGTCTTCCTGCAGGTACAGGGAAAGCCCCCCACAATAAGCTGGTGGTCGTATCACCCCACACAGCATCTGCAGACTTCCTTGTTTCCAATCTCTTCCATACCCTTTCCAGAGCCTCGACATCCAGTGCACACAGAAATGTTGTTGAGAATGTATTTGTTTTAAAGCCTAGACTTCCTTGAACAGAAAGAAACAATGCAAGATCATGGCAGTTAATCACAAGTAATTTCTATAGGCTGATGGACTCTGTTGTCTTTCCTCAGCCGAGGATCATCATGAGACTTTATCATCATGTACATCGACTATAGGATGTATTAAAATTCTTGCATTTTGCAGCCACACAGGTATGCAAAATATACGAACCATGCATAAATCAAATTTCCACATGAGAGAAAGAATGTTAACAAAGAAAAATAGATTAATATTTACAGTTACAATTTATGCAAAACATGTTGTTTCAGTAGTACAGACAAATCTTTGGTGATCTTGGACGAGCTGATGTTTAGGGTAGTATGGTTTAAATAAAAAAGCATATTCTCAGCCTGGAAGTGCTGTATTTCAGGCTTCTATACCTTCTGCCTGAAGGGAAGAGAGAGTGACCAGAGCAACTGGTCACCCAGCTCAACTTTTAAAATTAGTACCTCGATCAAGGACGGCACAGGGAACAGGCCATTCAGCCCATCTGTGACCCTTTGTGATTGCAGCAACGTGATGGCTCCAGTTCAGATACTTGGAGATGTTGACATTCAGGGATTTGAAGCTCTCGGCCCTCTCAACTACTGAGCCCTCATTGAGCATGGGGTCTTGTTTCCTTGTCTTCCTCCTGAAGTCCACAATCATCTCCTTGGTTTTGCTGATGTTAATTTCATGGCACCATTCAACAAGCTGATCTTGTGCAACAGGTGCCACAAGACTCAGACTTCCATGTTGAGGAACAGTTGTTACCTTTACCCTTTAGTTTTCTTTCATCCATGTGTTTATCTAAGAGTCTCTTAAATACTCCCAATGGTTCAGCTTCCACCATCATCCCCGACAAGGCATTCCAGGCACCCACAACACTCTGTGTTTTTAAAAAAAACCTAACCCTTGATGTCTCCCCGAAGCTTCCCTCCCTTAACTTTGTACACATGTCCTTTGGTGTTTACTTATCCTGCCCTAGGAAAAAGGTTATTATGTTCTTATAATCTATTATTATCACTCAATCTAAATACAAAAACCCTCCATCTAACAAATTTTTGGGAGTACCTTCACCATATGGACTGCAGCGCTTCAAGGAGATGGATTCCCATATCTTTCTCAAGGGAAGTTAGGGATGAGAAATAAATCCAGGCCTTGCCGGCAGTGCTTGGATATCATGAATAAATAAAATGCATTTATTTTATGCATTTTAGTGTCTCGTATTATTATGTAGTTTTTTTTTATTGTTAAAAGACAGTGAATGAAAGATTAATGTTTATAATGTCATGACTCGAGAGGAGAAATATGAATTTTATATTTGCAGTGCTGCACTGTTCTGAATAATGGCAAATCCATCCCTGGTCAAATAAGTAGATGTTCATTAAATGTGATTAACCATCATATTTATTACAATTAAACTGTGCAAATGATCATTGTCTTTCTATTTTCAAATATCTTCACTATCTGCCTCAGTAAAATGAAGTCATTTCTGAAGTGCCAATATAAAATGTAAGAACAATTTATTTCAATTTTAATTTTATTTACAGCAATGTAGAAGCTGATTCCACCCACTTAAAGCCATGCTGCCTAATTACACCCAAATTAATCTATAACCCTGTTCTTTTAAGCATGTAGCTCCCATTATATTCTTTCAGAACTTTTACAAAATTAGGGATATTTCCGGTGTAAATTCTGAGAACTAACTTAATATTAAAATGTGATCCACCTGGCGGTTATAGCAAAATACTCACAATGGAAGAATTTCAGCCTTCAGGTACTCCCTGACTTGTGATCTATGCAGCCTTTCCACACATACAACCAAACTTTTTAAAATATATAAGAAAAAATATAACATGTATGCGGTGTATGCTGGATTTGGTAAACTTTAAGATAGATACAGGGAATGTAAGAGCCAGAATGTGCGTACTTACTTTGTTAGTCAGAGTCCTGTGCCCCATAGGCTGGACGCAGTTCAGCATATTGGAGTTCGGTTAGCTCATGTACAGTGGGTTTGCATATTGGAGTTTGGTTGGAGCATGCACAGTGTGTAATGCATGTCGAAAGAACCAAAGACTTGTTGATCCAAACCAAGGCTTTTATTAACTAAAAGACTGGAGCATATCACAAGTAGGTCGACCAGTCCAGAATGACCTGATCTGGCTAGGAGCAATCCTTTAAGACCTGCCAGTAGGTGTGGCTACACTCTCAGCCAATCACAGTCATCCTACACTACCATCTGTACATATGTACATATACACATTGGTGATAGAATCTGTAATATCACACAGTGGGTTCGCGTATTGGAGTTTGGTTGGCGAATGCACAGTGGGTTTCCCTATTAAGAATGCAAATTCAATATTGTCAGGGTGCTTGACTCTCGTGCATGTGCCAACCGAACTCCAATACGTGAACCCACCATGCATGTGCCAACCGAAGACTTGCGCACGCACACAAGGATCAAGATGGCCGCACTCAGCCTACAGATCTCGGGATGCCGACTTACAAAGTAAGTACACGCATTTTGGCTCTTACATGTTGTCTATCCCTGTTGCAGTTGGTCAAATACAACATTTGTTTTAAAAATTTGTTTTAAGACTTGGGTACTCCATGTGCATGGGCAAAATTCTGACCTACATCCATTTCAAGATACGACTGATCCGTCTATCCCCATTACAGTTGGAGGGTACCTGTATTGGTATGAACTTTAAATTGGAGATGTCAAAGAGTGAAAGGCATTCTATGTCAACACAAAAGGATGATAGGAGAGGAGGACTTGGATAAGACAAGTGTTTCAGCTATCGGAGAGGCATCTAAAATAGGTCAACTTACTAATGAAGTAGTTATAGCTCTGTTTCAATGAAGGACACCATCTCTTCCAAGACCCAATATTGGACAAGCATTGCTTCTCTAACAGACCTAATAGAGACATCAGGAACTGATGAATAGATTGATTTTATTCATCCAAAGCAAACAGTCTGTGGATTCTACTGCCAAGAACTGAACATAAAAAGGAAGAGAATGGAGCAGTTCACAGTAGGTGCTCTAGCAACAATCAGATAGAATGAAACCAAAGGAGACAAATGATTGTTGAATTGGACAATTGATGGTCAGGACTGGAGGAGTCCAATGTGTTGGACTGTGACAAAAAATAATGAGTGGTTAAGGGTCAGGAAATTTCATCATCTTGACCATCACCTTTTTAGGTTGCACCAATACAGAGGCCAGTAGAAAATTAAAAGATAGGAAACGTGACAGGACGTCCAAGAAGGAAAGAGATGATAGCCCTCAGAAATATATTTTATATTTATATCAATAAGGAACATTTATACAATTTGCTTCGGTAGATTGTGTGGGTGTGGGTGTGGGAGTGGGAGTGGGGAGTGGGGAGTGGGGAGTGGGAGTGGGTGTGGGGAGTGGGGTGTGGGAGTGGGGAGTGGGGAGTGGGGAGTGGGGAGTGGGAGTGGGAGTGGGAGTGGGGAGTGGGGAGTGGGGAGTGGGGAGTGGGAGTGGGTGTGGGTGTGGGAGTGGGAGTGGGGAGTGGGGAGTGGGAGTGGGAGTGGGAGTGGGAGTGGGGAGAGGGGAGAGAGGTACCCAAACCATTACAGTCCAGACCAAAATCTAGAAAGTTACTTCAAAGTTCAATCTTTCAAATTCAGTGTTGAAACATAGGCCTTTGAAATTTGATGCCCAGAATTAATGATGAACTGATGGGAAAACAGGAGTTGTGGTGCTAGAGCCTCAGGAATTCTCCTTGCGTTGCCTTTGAAGAAATGCCCATCAGCACAAGCTGTGGTCACAACATCCCTGGCCCTTTTGTAAGCAAGACTCGAACTGGGCAGCCTCCATGAAGCTTCCAAGACCCTGACACTGGTCTCTCGAAGGAACTGCTAGTCACACTTAAAATAAAGCACATGGCTTCCCAAAAAGACCCTCCTGGCACAGGTCAATCCACCGAAAAGGCCCAGTCAATCACAGAGCATGTTTTTGCTCTAAATTCCACCGAATGGCTGGCCACAAGAGCTGCTTAAAAAGGCTGTGTTCTCTCCAGCAGTCAGAATGGTTCTTCATTGCAAAATCCCAGCGTCTTTGCAAATATATTGAATTCTGGAACAGACTATGACACGCTTTCCCTCAATCCTTCCAATGTATCGAATTGTCATTGGGCTGGGATTTGTGTTTTGCTTGTGTGGAATTGTAACTGTGACCATTCAGTCCCTCCTGTCTATACTATCTCTTATAGTGAGAATCCAATTTTACTAAAACAGGAGCTCATAATAAAACATATGAAATCACTCTACACAAAAGGAAAGAATACAATAAAAGCAGGCTGCTTGCAGCAAAATGAATATACCAGTGTTTAGAAGGAACTGGAATGTAATGAACAGCCAGAAAAACAGGGGACATGACCCTTAAAATACCAAGTCCAATCTGACACTTCACTGCCTCTTGTTAAATGTGCTGTTATGCCTTTTCTTATCGTTTACTGAGGTGTCAGTGAGGTGCATTAATACAGTTGTTCACGGAAGAGGGAGTTACAAGGCTGTAAACCATGCAAAAGGTTTCAGATAAAATCATAAACTGTGAGAGAATATTTGAACAAAGCTGCTAGGAGTGTTTTATCATTCTACAATAGGCCCGTTGATTCATACCGCTTGCAGCACAGGGTAGAGTGACCTACAACGAAGGGCACTGCCCCCTCTTGTATTGCTTTGGGTTGTTTCTGGCAACCTCCTGGTGCCTTGCCGTCTGTTCATACAAACTGAGACAATGTACACAAAGTAGAAATGGATAAGCAATGAGTTTGGAATGAGGCTGGTGGTATTTCTCCCTGGTTAGTTGTGACCTGCCCATTGTCTCCACGTTAAAATCACTTCAAACAATTGAGCATTCAAGTTCCTGCCTTCGTCAGATTCTGTGCATCTTTGGAGATGTAAATATTATTTAAGTAAGGATTTAATTTTTATTTTTATTGGATTCAGACATGGTAAATGCTCTAGTGTTGTTCATCAATTCCTGATATCATCAGTCAGGTACAAGAAAGGTAAATTTGGAATTATTTTGCTGGGTCTAGAGATTAGGTCTCCTCCTGTGACCATAAATTTGGTGTCTTCATTGATCTTATGGCATGTTCTTTAGTTCCAGTTTCAATTGAGGTTTAGTGTAAGCTTAGGGATATTGAATGAGTCCAGCGCTTACCCTTGCTCAACAACTCTCTGCTCAGGCCATTTTATTTAAATAGGCCAGTCCCAATTCCTCCCCAAATCTAATGAAGTCAGTTTATGAAGGGAGTCAGGGTCTGACATATTGCCAGAGAAGTCAGAAACCGTCCTTGGTTGTGAAGAGGGTGACCAATGTGGGCATTGCATATGTGGAAAGAGATGATTAAGGTGAAAATTACATTCGAACATAGACATAAGAAATATGAGCGGGAGTAGGAAATTTGACCCGTTGAACCTGCTCTGCCGATCAATAAGTTCACGGCTGATCTGATTATTGGTTCCTCCACCTCCCTTAATTCCCCTACTATGCAAAAATCTATCCAACCTTGTCTTAAATATATTTACTGAGGTAACCTCCATTGCTTCAGTGGGCAATTCATTCCATCCATTCGCCATCCTCTGGTAGAAAGCAGTTCCTCCTCATCTCCATCCTAAATCTACTACCCTGAATCTTGAGGCTATGTCCCCTATTTCTCATCTCACCTACCAGTGGAAAAAAAAACTTACCAATCTCTATGTTAACTATCTCTTTGATAATCTTATACATTTCTAAGATTCCCTCTCATTCTTCTGAATTCCTGCTAGTACAATCCCAGGCAATTCAATCTCTCCTCTTAGACTAACCCCCCCCTCCTCTGGAATCAATGCAGTGAACCTCCACTGCACTTCCAAGGTAGTACATCCTTCCTCAAGAAGGGAGACCAGTACTCCAAACACAGCCTCACCAGTACTTTACAGTTGCAGCATAACCTCCCTGCTCCTAAACTCAATCCCTCCAGCAATGAAAGCTTCTTGATAACCTGCTGCAGCTGCAAACTAATCTTTTGTCATTCATCCACCAGCACTCCCAAGTCGTTCTTGAAGAAAATCTCTTTGCATTTTGTATCAAAATGCAAAATACAAATGACGAAGTTCTATACAGCCAACAGCTCTTGTCTTAGCTGAATGTTTTATTCGGTCACTAATCCATTTATAAAGGAAGATCATATTTGCCAAAACCATTAAGATGATATGCGAGATAAATGTGTTCCGTGAGAATTTTGGATTTGTCAAGAATGGTTTGCTGAAGATGCAGCCCACTGTAAATCATTTGGCAATTCACAGATCAAGGAAATCTTACTGCCGGGATTCAAGTATCCAAAAGGCAACTGTCCAAGGCAGTGTAGGAAAAGAAAACTCAGCCATCAAGCTCACTTACATGTCAACAACTGCCTCATGGTGTTCAAAATTCATTCTGGCCTTGCTTTTTAATGTATTGGTCTGAATGATAACTGGTTTTAATAACAAAAGATTTTCAGACTGAATGCAACGAAAGGGTCAGATACATCAGAAGATGATTACCAGGATGTTGCCTGGATTGGAGAACATGTCTTATAAGGCAAGATTGGCCAAGCTAGGACTTTTCTCTTTAAAGTGAAGAAGAATGAGAGGTTAATTGATAGAGGTCAACAAGATTATGGGACGTATAGATAGGGTGGACAGCCAGAAGCTTTTTTTCCTCTGTGGTGAGAGTAGCAAACAACAAAGGTCATCAGTACAAAGTGAGGGGAGGAAAGCTTAAAGGAGATGTCAGGGATAAGTTTGTTTACATGGAGAGTTGTGGGTGCCTGGTATGCATGGCCAGGGATGGTGGTGGAAGCTGGTATAATAGGGACTTTTAGAAGATTCTTAGATGGCCACATGAATGAATGGCAAATAGAGGGTTATGAAGTAGGGAAGTTTAGTTTTTTGAGTAGGTTTATATTGGTCAGAATACCATTGTGGGCCAAACTGTGCTGCAATGTTCCATGTTCTATAAGTCATGGGTAGAGTGATTCCAAACAGACAGCAAGAGGATTTCAGCATGTTCCCTTCAATATTAACCAAAATAAAATGCCAAAGGAAATCCTGCAAATTGGAAAGTGGTTTTTATTTTCATCAGAGCAGACCTGAGTAAACAAAAACCAGAGCGATACACCTGACCAAAGGTCAGCAGGATATTGCCAAGAATGTTACCCTGACTGAAAGAAATGCAATCATGTGTAATTGTTACACTACACACACACACACACAAACACACACACACACACACACACACACACACACACACACACACACACACACACACACACACACACACACACACACACACACACACACACACACACACACACACACACACACACACAACTAATTACAAAAAACTGCCTGCTCTCAAAGTCACTCACGTACACATAAACCTTGAAGCAAGGTCATTTCTGCTGATACATTGTGTATTATTTGCTGCTCATTGTTTCATTGTCGAAGTCAAGAATTACTCCCAAGGCATTCACGGTGGATCAGACAGTTAGCTGTACTGCAGGACTCCCAAAAGCTCAATCATTTCACTAGGGGATCCCTTTCATAGAATGACTGTCCCCTGAGTGCCCTCTTCTTCAGCATCCTCTCCTGACCGTTCCCACGACTGAAAGAATGCTGGTTGATTGGCAAAGCTGCTTTAAAGTTGAAGAAATGAGACAGTCAAATTTCTGAGTTCAGCAGCATAAATGTTTCTCCCTCAGAAAATAATCAGCCCTTATAGAAAAGTAAAGGCTATAACAAGATTTGCTCCTAAGCTATTGACTTAATTTGCATCACTGTGGAAGACACCACATCATTTACTGATTGAATGCCCAGTTCTGTTTCAATACGTGGCTGTTTTTCTGTGATCCAGACATAGCACAGATAATGAAAAGGGCATGAAGTGAATGAAATAAATTTACATTTTGATATCGAGCATCGTAACTGGACCCTCTGACCCTCATGAGCCTATGCACCCACAAATACATCAATTAACCTACATTTATCAAGGGAGGAACCTGGAGGAAACCCATACAAACACAGGGGGAAAATGTACAGACCCCTACAGGTATCACTGGATTCGAACTTGGGTTGATGGCACAGTAATAGCATTGCACTAACCACTATGTGAACCATCCCCAATGGTCATTGATAATTTAACAGATCTGTGTTAATTTGAATCTTTAGTTTAATGTTAAAACTATATTTTATCTAGATATGGTTTAATAAGTTAGTTTGGGTGGTGTCAGGGGCACAAAGACAATACATTAGCAGTTTAAACACATATGGTTCTTTGAGATAGAAGACAGAAGTCAGTTTGAGATGATAATGGATGCTGATTGAAGTTAGAGTCAAGAAGATGAAAAGGATTTATGATGGTCCTTGAGATATTGGAAACAATAGGTGTTAGTTCAGAAGCACCTGTATAAATGGATGGCCATTTTAGTTCTCAGGAAAACAGACTTCTCGGAGACATAAGTGGACTTAAATACTTTAAACACATTTGTGACAAAAGACCTTATGAGCTTCAAAGACAGAAATATGTCACATGCCATGTGATGTAACAAATGGGTTGGAAATATATTATTAAAATGAGAGAAAAAGAGTTCAGTTTGAAGAGTACAGAAGACAAAACTATGTGACACACAGGGGTTGGAACCTTGTGATAGACAGGGTTGAAGGGCAGTAGCCATAATAGGTGCTGTTCTGTGTTACTCCTGGAAAATGGGGAATACAGAATGTGGCTTTTGAAATAAGGAAGATCACTTCACGGTCTCTTTGGAAAAAAGGGCAGAATTCTACTGTGTCTAATTTGTATGGCCACTTCATTTAACTTTTGTCTGGGTTCATGGAATAAAATAGCCACATTCGCTGTCTTTTTGAGAAGAGGGCAGATTCTTTGTGTGGAAAACAGATTCCAAAATCTTCAATAAAAAAAAGATTTGATCCTAGGAAGACAGGAATTGTATTCTCCTTTTCATAGGAGATACATAGTTGGCTCAAAATATGGTCACTTCTATTTAAAGAATATTTCTCAAGACATCTCATCAAAAGAATTGTGAGTAAAAAGGACTGAAGAAATGATGCTTAAAAGTAGTATATAATTATTTAAGATGTTAAAACGGAAAATGTAAGACCTTCAAGCAAGACTAAAATTAAGATGAGGTTTTAAAGATTGAATTATGTGAGTGGGACTTTAATTATACACACACACACACACACACACACACACACACACACACACACACACACACACACACACACACATTTTACATTTGAGCATGGTGGCATTAAATTTAAAGTGATTTTAGAGATAAGTAAGAAAATGCTATGTTATTAAAAGTTTAATAAAAAACTAATTTTTTTAATTTATCATTGTCTGGTGAATTTTCCATTGTTGTTCTTTGTTCATGCTAACAAAGTCGTTTAGTCTCAAACAAAAAAATTAAAAGAGTTTATTAGTTCATAACAGTAAATACAGGGGATACTCAGGAAACTACAGATGCTTGAATCTGAAGCTAAACACACACTAATGGTGGAATTCAATCGGTCAAGCAACATCAGTGGGAGGGGAGAAAAAAAATAGTTAACATTTCAGGCAGGAGGTCTTCAACAAGTCATAATTATAGGGCTAATTCAAGAATCCATATCCTTGTAATTCAGAAAGTCATCAAATGGGAAAATAATCTGCTGAATCTTAAGAACTGCTAAGTGTTTCACCATGTGCTGATCAGTAACCACACTGAACATCACAATGTTATCACACAATGAAAATAAACAAGAAAAATGTGTCATCTACCTTTACACACTGGATCGAGTCATTTTGTCTTCTTATCGATTTATCATTTTAGGGGGTGGAGGTCTGAGGCAAGTCCTCTCTGTTGTGTTCCCTGTGCGGTTTCCTAATTTGTTCAAATAATGTGACTTTATTTTTTAAACTATGTTGGATCCCATTTATTTAACTTTTGGGACATGATATATAACCTGTGTAACCAATTATACTCTATCATGCGTAACCTCGTGTTTATTATACTCTTCATAGTTCCAGAGCATAACTTCACCCATATTTTATTTTTTATCTTTGTGTTTAAATCTTTTTCCCACCTTTGTTTGGGTTTGTAGCTTATTTCATCATTTTCCTTCTCTTGCAGCTTGATGTACATGTCCGTTATAAATCTTTTTATTATCGTTGTATCTGTAATCACATACTCAAGGCTGCTTCCTTCTGGTAATCTCAGTCTGTTTCCTAATTTGTCCTTGAAATAGGTATAGGGAATACTTCGGGTGGAATGTGAGTTTTAAAAAAGGTTGCCCACCCCTGCTATTTATTCTGTTCATTGATTGCTAAAAAATGTTTATTGGTAAAGAAATGTATCTGGTTTTGCGATATTTTGCGATATCATAAAAATAGGTTATATCTAAATATAGGTCTATAATTTTAAGGTGATTTTTGAGATCAGCAGCCAAAAATCCTTACAATACACCCAAAAGTGTTCAGGAAGCAAAATCTTCATTGTTCAAAAAGTTAAAATCACCAATTGCAGGTGTAAATAGTTTAAAGTGAAGACTGGAAGAGATTTAAAGGCTAATTTTAATCCTTGCTCAGTGAGCTTACCAGTACAAGCATCAAACCAGTTTATTATGGGTTGTCTTTTCATTGCAACAACTTCCTTTGTTTACCAATAATTTAGAAATGAAATTTAAAAGTGGTGGATAACAAAGGCAGTATTCAGTAAAAGTGACCAGAAAATCTGTACCTTACATATCAACCACGGGCTAGAACTATTCCAGACTGGAAGAGTGAATCTGTCTTCTTGTCTGGGAATTGTATTCAATGGAAATAAATTCAAAACTGATTGTTGAGTTTCACACCCCAGTTATAAGCTTGCACTGGGATAGGCTCACTGCACAATCAATCTTTCATGTTATTTCCTCTATTCCATTCTTGATTTTTTAAAATTCATTTATTCAAATGTAAAATGAGTGAGGAAACTTTCAGGGAGATGTTGGCGGTAGGTTTTTTTGTTCAGAGAGTGGTGGAACCTGGAATGCATTGGTGGTGGCGATGGTGGAGGCTGGTACAAAGGGACATTCAAAATACATAGGCATGTGGATGGAAGAGAAGTAGAGGGCTATGGAGGTCAGGTAGGGAAGGATTAGATTGTTGAGGAGTAAGTTTATATACAGTAGGCACCTACTAATTTTCAGAGAAAATTTGGTGGTTCCTGAACTGTGAGTCTATCCACAGTGCTGTCAGGGAAGAAGTTTGAGAAACTCAACCCAGTACCAAATATTTCCAAGTCAGGATTATGTGTGGCCTGGAAGACTGTTTTGCTTTTGCAGCCCTTGCAGGTAGAAGCCCTGGGGTGGAAGTGACTATTTAAGTAGGAAGTTGCTGCACTGCATCCGACAGATGGTACAGACTGCTGCTATTGTTCATCAGTGGTGGAGTGAGTAAATAGTGGTGGATGGGGTGCCAATCAAGCAACCTCCAAAATGCTGTTAAGCTTGTTCAACGGTTCATTTTTTATTATTATTGTACCAGAGTATATAGATAAGTTTTTGGAAGATAAATTGGGAAAGATTTGTTAGTGTAGATCACATACAAACACTTTAAAGCAGATCCTATTTAAAATACTGGAAGTCTGCTAATGCTAGTAATGTCGGGGCCTAAGAGTCTTTACAAAAGCTTTGGAGAATGCCCAGGAGACTTCACTGATGGAGTGATGCTTACAAAAAGGAAACAGATGAAAGAGCTTGTCGGAGCTGCCTTCTGTCGGGAGAGTAACTTGCTGTTATAAGTGGGTCATGTGGTTTTGCAAGCAGAGAGAGTCAAACAGGCTTTCTCTCTAAAAGAGAGAGGGAGACACACACACACACACACACACACACACACACACACACACACACACACACACACACACACACACACACACACACACACACACACACACACACACACACAGATAAGTTCTACAGTGTTACAGACAGTAACAGCAGTTGGGTCTGGAACAGGACAAGCTGGCAAGCTTGTAGAAAACCCCATTTGGAAGTCGGGTTGTAAGTGCTTAGTTCATCTTAGTCAAAGCCCTTGTGGTTCATGCAAGAGGAGATGACTGACTGTCTAATGTTTCACTTGAAATAAGAGAAACAAAAAGCCACTCTGTGGTGACCTGAAAGAAAGAGGTTATCATCCTTCCTGAGTGGTAACTATTTAACTTTCAAGCACCAAAGCCTGGTGAACTTTATAAATATTAAATTCTGTGCACAGTATAAGAATTGCTTGCAACCAGTGAACTTGGAGGAATGAGAAGTGAGATTGGACTGTGAATCAAATAACTTTTCTGAACTTACACCAACATTACATACACGTGTGCTTAGAATTAAAGGGGGTTAAGTTAGGTTAGTTAAGTCAATAGAGTTAAATTAAAGTATGATCCTGTTTTCATGTTTCAAGATAATTAAAAGCAACTTTTGTTTAAGTAGCCATTTTTCTTGGTGAACATCTATTGCTGCTGGGTTTTGGGGTCCTCTGTGCTCATAACATTATTCAAAATGTATTTTTTAAGTATTTGTGCTTTCAAAATGCTTTTGAATCCTTCAGTAAGACTGAATGCAGGAGACATAAAAACATTTATAAATGCTGAGTTTTGGCAGCGGAAATGGTAGATACAATTTGGTATTGCTTTTAAGTGGTTTTTATCAGCATTATTATGGCATGCTTTCACTTACCCACCTGGTTGGATTGTGTCATCTGTTACAGGACCAGAGGACCCCAAAACTCAGCAGCAATAGAAATTCATCAAAACAAATGGTTACTTAAACAAAAGTTACTTTTAATGTTCTTTAAACATAAAAACAGGATCAAACTTTAACTTATTACTAATTCTTATTCTAAGTGCACACATATGTATTTTGTATAAGTTTAGAAAAGTTCTTTGATTCACAGTCCGATCTCACTTCTTACTCCTCCAAGTTCAACAGTATCAGGAAATTCTTACACAGAATTTAACATTTATGAATCTTCACCAGGGTTTGATACTTGAAAAGTAAATGGTTACCATTCAGGAAAATTCTTGTCAGTTGGCAGAAAGAGATTTGTTACTCATTGGACATAAGCTGATTCCTTCTGATCAATCACTTCAGTGTCTTGCCAAAGAAACTTGTTCCATCAGGGTTTTCCAGATAATAACCTCTTTCTTTCAGGACACCACAGAGTTCTTTTTTGTTTGCCCTATTTCAAGTGAAATATTATGCAGCCGGTCCTCTCCTCTTGTATAGACCATAAGGGCTTTGAACAGGCTGAACTAAGAACCCACAACCCATTTTCAAAATGGGGTTTTTCCACAAGCTTACCAGCTTGTCATGTTCCAGTTCCAGATGCTACTCTCTCTCACACACACACACACACACACACACACACACACACACACACACACACACACACACACACACACAACCACATGACCCTTTTAGAACAGCAAACTGCACTCAGACAGTCTGCGGCCCCATCCCAAATCTTCTGAGTTCGTTCATCTGTTGCTTTCCAAAACAATAATCCATTACTTCACAGCACATCCAATTAACACCTACTTGTGTTGTCCTTATAGGTATTCTTCAAAGTTTTTGCAAAGGCATTCGGAGTCTGGGACTGTCTGGCTTGAGCAGAGCTCTGTCATTTTAAATGAAATCTGTGTTATGAATTATTTGTATCTTTTCTGAACTAACTTAAAAAAACAACACAATTTATATCCTTTTAAAACATAACTATATACAATATAAAATATAACATAATCCATCATACATCCTATTGAGATAAGGATCAGGATGGAAATGTAGTAAATATTCTTTGAGGAAAAAGTTGAAAGAAGTTCAGAAACAATGGGGTACCTAAAGGATAAGTGCCATCAACTGAGTAGTGCCCATGTGTTTTTTTTTCATGCAGGAATGACTTCAGGTGTAGGTGGTTGTAGTGCAACACACAAAAGTGCTGGGGAAACTCGACAAGTCAAGCAGCATCTGAACGAAGCAAAGGGTAACCAATGTTTCAGGCCTCAGCACTTCTTCAAGGTATGAGCAATAAGCAGGCAGTCGCCTGAATAAAACGGTGGGGGTGGGTTAAAAAAATAAAATTCAGTTCTTAACATCATGAGTTGGTTCAGATCCTAGAACTTCCCCCCATTGAATCTGCGAGAACAACTTCATCACTGAAATGGTTGTGGTTTACTGCCATCTTCCCTTGAACATACAGCGCTGGACAATAAATGTTGGTCATCCCTCATCCCGTAAAAAAACTAATCAAATTTGTCTTTTGATTAAATCATATTGCCACATTGACCACCACCAGTGGGCTGATATCACCTCAAACCGTGCATCTTGGCGTCTCGCAGTTTGGCGGGCAGCAACCTCCTTTGAAGAAGACCGCAGAGCCCACCTCACTGACAAAAGACAAAGGAGGAAAAACCCAACACCCAACCCCAACCAACCAATTTTCCCCTGCAGCCGCTGCAACCGTGTCTGCCTGTCCCGCATCGGACTTGTCAGCCACAAACGAGCCTGCAGCTGACGTGGACTTTTTACCCCCTCCATAAATCTTCGTCCGCGAAGCCAAGCCGAAGATTGCCATAGCATGTAGACTTTTAAAATTGAAAAGGTAAGTGAAAAACATTGAGAATGAAAGGAAAATGAAATAGGATCAATTAGGTTTGGTGTAAATGAGAGGTCAGATTCAGGATGAGACGCCTGTTTCACGGCTGTATGTTTCTGTGACTCCATATGAAATGCTTTTGAATCAGCCACCCACTGTATCCACAGTAGATGTTAATGACGCTGAAAAGTTGCATCAAATTGAGTTTAAAAAGTATATAGAGTAAAACATTCAACACAGTAGAGATTTAAAGATGCTTCAAATGCAACACTGCACATCTAATTATGTTTCATAAAATTGCAGAGTACCTTAGGTTATTTTAATTGAGTCCATCCCTAATATGTAGCTTAATTGCTGTTTTACCCATTGTGCAATAATGCATTTAGAAAGTAATTTGATGGTAACTATTCACAAAGCAATGAATCTCCAGAAGAAAATGGCCTTCAACTTTAGTCCCCTTCTAGCCTACCCTCATCCTGATAACCTTGAAGATTCTCTTCCCTATAACTAAATTGAGTTGTTTTGTTTATTCAAAGTGTTTAATGGCTTTTGGCTTTCAAAGCTAATAGAATTGCATTACTGAACACAATTGAACAAAACATAGGAGGAGAAGGCAGGAAAACAGCGAGCCCTTGAAGCTGCCTCAATAAACAGGTCATGAATGCTGGAAGAGATTTTAATATTTAATTCACAATTAAATCATAAGGGAGATTGCAGTTGAAAAAGAGAGTTGTAAAATACCAAAGGCTTGAAATTCTGGCAGACAATTGTACTGTTGGATGAGCAGATCCTGTAATTTTGTCCTGCCATGGATCCTGTCACAACCTCAATGAACAGAGTTATTTCAATAATTGGGGAAGAAGTTTATACTTGCAGCAGGTCAGAACTAATTTCAAAATCCTATTCCGTCTCTGTAAAGGGGACTCGAAGCTTTGACCGGACTGAGCGCAATGGTCAGAAGTGATGGTTCAATAATTCGATCCCAAACATCAGAACTGTTCTTTCGTGGTGATGCATTCCTTTAATTGTTTTATTCCTTTTAATGTTGGGCTATCGACTGAGCCAAAAATGAAAAAAGCTCCCTCTCATGCTGTGTATATTCTGTTGGAATAATCATTTTGCTTTGCAATGGAATTATCAAGACAGACTAGACATAAACTATGAAATACTGTTATTTTGGATTTGAGGGATGAATCTCCCAGTTGAGGGAAACAATCTTTTACTAAAATTATCATATTTTATCTCACAAATTCCCCATCCACTCCCAGTGATTCATGCAGGAAATCAGAATTGATCTTCATGGGATCAAACATTTTTTTTTCTTTCACTACCCCTCTCCTTTCCACATACATGCAAAGAGATCACTGAAATATTGATTCCTGTATCATCCAGGAGAGATTCCATACCTCAAGCTTAACAGAAGAATTTTAATGGGTTGAACACTGCAGGTTGCACGTCTGTCATTTCCTAAGTTGCATTGTCTTTGAGCAATATTCCTCAATGGAAATATTGGAAAGTTAAATAAATTTATGCCTCATCACTACAGGACTACTGAACAACAATGACATGTGAATTATTGGAAGCTGTAGTGTGGATTGTAGGGGGTCACTTGACCTCTCCGGCTGGAACGTTGACTGTGAAGGGTCATGAGACCTCTCTGGCTGGAACCTGGCAAGAAGCCACCGCATCTGCCAATCGAGGACAAGAACACATCTGCTGAGCACTCACCTTGCAATTGGCCTTTTCAAAAGATCATTCAGTTTGCCACTGGCTCAATTAATCACAGGGGCTGGCACCACTGACCAGCAAGGGGACATAAGCCTGACATGAGAAGCTTCTGGGGTTCTTTTTCCCAGACGATGAGTCTGAGCTCCACTACAGATCAGGAGCCAGAACTGATGCTGGAGAATTGATACCAAGGTGTTGTAGTGATTGGGAGTTGATGATCCTTCTGACCATGAGAGGGCATTGGAGACAGAATGTCCCACCTCGGGTTAGATGCACAAAAAATGTTGCACGAGGCCGTGAGTTGATAATAAAATACAAATAATACAAAAGGACCCAAGTTTCTTTATCACAATAGAAGGAGCATCACTTGGTGCCAAGAGTATCAGTGGGTATCTGTGGGTATCAGCAGGATTCATGGAAAGTGTGAAGCCACCTGATACTGTCAATTGGACTGGGAATGTGGACCGCAAGTGAAGGTTGTTCAAACAACAATTCATGCTGTTTATGCAAGTCATTGGACGCAATAGCAAATGGGATGCACTGAAGATTGCACTGCTACTTACTGTGGCAGGACCTCAAGCTCTAGAGGTTTTCAACACATTTGTTTTGCAAAGGAGGATGTCAGGGCAAGTTGAAATCGAGATGTTTAATGAACACTGCTCACCAAAGAAAAATGAAAGTTTCCAGAGGTGCATGTTTCACTCACACACGCAACTGCAGGCAAAGAGCTTTGATACATTTTTAAAACTTGAAAATGAAAACAAGAACATGCAATTTTGGATGGCTGCAAGATTCAATTATCCATGATCAAATTGTGTTCAGAATTATTTACAAGTAAGTGAGAGAAAGGTTGCTCTGAGAATCGGACCTTACCTTAGCTGGAGTGATAAAGATGTGCCAAGCCAATGAATTAGTTCTGCAGCATGCAAAGATTTTTTGTGAAAGTGCAAGGGCTGATGAAAATGAAGGCACGGCCATAGCCACAATGTCTGGACACACACATAAAAAGAGAAAGAGACATAGGAAACAATAAAAAAACATGGAGAGACATTCAATTGTGAAAAATGTGCCATTCAACCTGTACCAAAACAATGCCCAGCCAATGGAAAAATCTGTAATAAGTACAAAGGAAAAAATCAATATGCAAAGCAAGGTTTTTCGAAGGGGAAACAAAACAGAAGTGAAGGTGTGCACACAACAAAAGAAACTGCCCTCAGTGATATATTCTTAGTAGACATAGTAGCGCAGGAAGGTTTCAAACCAACAGCCAAGAATGTACAGAGCTGAGCAGGACAACTGGACTGTTTCATTGCATGTAGATGGAGCAAATATTCTTTTCAAGCTGGACACAGGGGCAAAAGTCAAATTGATCTGTGAGCTTGACATCAGGGCAATGAAGATAAAGCCACAGATCCATCCAAATTCTGTTTGGTTCAAAGCCTACAATGGACAGGACATTGACATAAAATGTGAAAGTTAAAGGTAAAGAGCATCACCTCATGTTTGTAGTAGTCCCAGATGGACATGGCTCACTGCTTGGTGACAAAGTATGCGAAAACTCAGGCCTAGTCAAAAGGGTGTACCACATTAACATAGAGATGCTTGGCAGAAAGTTGGGGCTGCTCTGTTCCATCTGGATGGAAAAAATTACCTGCTGATTATTGAGTATCTATCGAATTATCCTGAGATGTCGATGGTTCCTAACATGTCAGCTGCCTGTGCGAACAGGTACATGAAGTCGATGTTTGCAAGTTATGGAATTCCTGAAATCGTTTACAGTGATAATGGACCATGCTACAGTTGTAGAGATTTTCAGAACTTTGCAGAAAAGTATGACTTTTAACATGTGACCTCAAGTCCTCGCATCCTCAGATAAGAGCCCATGGTACAGCAGGAAACATACTCGCGTAGGTAGAGCATTGGCTGATTGGCAGGAAGCAGAGAGTCAGAATGCTATGATCATATTCTGATGGGCTGCTAACTGCTAGTGGTGTTCCACAGGGGTGGGTATTGGGGCCACTTCTTTTTATGTTGTATATCATTGATTTGGATTATGGAATGATGGCTTTGTGACCAAGTTTGCAGATGATACGAAGGTAGGTGGAGGAGCAGGTAGGTGTCATGATAATGAATATGTATGAGATGTACCGGAAGTCACGTGGTATGAGAGAGAGATACGAGCACAAGCAGGAGAACAAAGGAAACTGGAGAATAAAGACTCGGAGTAGTTTACCTGATAAAACTTGCGTTCGATGTTTTATTAACTTCACATTTCGGGCCACAAATGTGACAGTAGGGTAGAGGAAATGTAGAGGCTGCAGAAGGATTTGGATAGATTAGGAGAATGGCAGAGGTTGGAAATGAAATATAATGTTGGAAAATGCATAGTCATGCAGTTTGGTAGAAAAAAAACCAAGCAGGCTATTTTTTGAATGGGGAGAAAATTGAAAATACTAAGAAGCAAAGGTAATTCTTAGGTAGAATAGCTGATGGGAAACGTGGTGAATAAGGTAAATGAAATTCTGGCATTCATTTCAAGAGGAATAGAATAGAAGAGGAAGGATGTGATGTTGAGGCTTTATAAGGGACCTCATTTGGTGTATTATGAGCAGTTTTGGCCTTTTCATTCAAGAAAGGATGTGGTGACGTTAGGAAGGGTTCAAACAGTCTCTTTATTGTGTATGTCTCTTCCATTTAATTTTTCCAAGATTAATAAAAATAAATCTAATCCAGTGGTTCCGAAACCTTTTTGGGCTGCCGCCCTCTTGGCCTCCAGGCAACATCCCAAGCAGATAGTGGTGGTCTTGAGCGGGGTGGTGGAACTGTGGCGGCGCTCAGCAGAGCGAGGGGAGTAGTGGCCATGCTAAGCAGGATGGCGGGTGTTAATGGCAGTGCTGAGATGGGTGGGGGTGGTGAGTGGCAGAGCTGAGTTGAGGGATTAGTGTTAGCATTGAGCAGAGAGTATTTAGTGTGCGCACTGAGGGGGGCGGGTTAGTGTCATCGCTGAATGGGGAGTGTTGGTGGTGGCGGCAGTGGCGCTGAGCAGAGGGGTAGTGACGCCAGTACAACATCGCGGTCACCAAGGCCAGATCTTGAGAGAACGCCTCGTCACTGTTTATTTTACTCGCTACTGCAACCCCAAGTCTGGCCAGAAAATTACTGCACTGGCTCCTTCATTAATCTTTGCAGCAGACTGCATAATACAGGACTGAAGGTTCAGACTGCCCCCTTTTTCCTTCACTGCCCCCTTGGATATTTCCACCACCCACATGGGGGTGACTGCACTCATTTTGGGAATCATTTATCTAATCCCATACTCAAACATATATTGTGAATCTAGTTCCAATTTAGGAAATATTTAATTTAAAAAATGGTTTTATCTAGTACTATCTCTCTTAATTCTTTTTTTTGATCAATCTTTCTCTATACAGAAAATCAAAAGTATTATTTATTTTGCAAATTTATTTAACGAAGGTTGTTTAATGACTTTTGAATAGCTGGCAAGTAAATATGACTTATTTTTATTAGATATTTGCAGATTACAAATTTCTTAAGTACCATCTTACCAGACTTTTCATTTGTATATCTACCAGATCTAGTTGATCATAATTTTCAAGTTAATCCTTTTCAGAAAGGATTTATTGGAAATATATACTATAGATTATTGAAATTGCATCCAGTACTTCATGATAAGATTAAAAAGGCTTGGGAATTGGAACATGCAAGGCCCTTATCGGAGAATTTATGGGACAATATTCTTAAACTGGTGAATACATGTGCCTGACATTCATTAATCCAATTCAAAGTAGTGCATCATGTTCACATGTCCAAAGATAAGATGGATTATATATTTTCTAATGTTAACCCTACTTGTGACAGATGCAAATCTAATATTGCTTCATTGAAACATATGTTTTGGTCTTGCCCATCCTTAGAAATCTATTGGAAATAAAGTTTGAATATATTTTCAACCATATCTCAAGTGGAGCTACAACCCATTCGAATATATATTCTTTTTGGAGTTATTGAACCAAACATATAGATTTTTTCTGAACCTACGCAACAGGTTGTTGCCTTCTCTACATTGTTGGCTAGAAGAGCCATCTTATTCAAATGGAAAGAGTCTAGCCCTCCAACAGTGTTTCATTGGTTTTCTCATATTATGTCGTGTTTAAGTTCAGAAAAAAATAGATATCATGTATTCGATTCATCAGTGAAATTTGAAGATACATAGTGATCTTCTATGTCTTTTTTTCATTTGATGTAAAATGATTTTAATGTGATTAGACGTACTCAATCTTACAGATAAGATATTGTGTAAGCTTTGTTTTTTGATCCACAATATGAATCAAAAGCTACAAAATACATGTAACCTTCAGGATAATCTGCTCAGATTTTTTTGGTTACTTTTTATAGAGAAGGTTTGGTAGAGAAGGTTTTATATATATAAAATGTTTTTGATGTCTTTTCTGTCTTTACCCAATGCAGTGGAGGGAGGACTAAGTTTATACCATTGGAAGTTTTATCTTGATATATGCATACATATGTGATACTGTATTTTCAGTTTTGTTCCCTTTTCTTTATTGTATGGCATTTATTACAGTATAAAAACCAATAAAAATGATTAAAAAGAAAGGGTTCAAAGAAGGTTCACTTGAATGATTCCAGGAATGAAGGGGCTAGCATATGAGCAATGTTTTACAGCTCTGGCCGATATTCATTGGAATTTTGCATAATGAGAGATAATTTTTTTCAAAGTTGTAATTCAATTTTCTTTCAGAATGTTGACAGAGTAGATGTAGAAAGGCAGTTTTCCATGGGAGAGCCAAGGACAAGAGGGCACATCTTCAGGATTAAATGGCCTCTGGTTAGAACATAGGAATTTCTTTAGCCAGAGTGTAGTATATCTGTGAAATTTGTTGCCACAGGTGGTTATGGAGACCAGGTCATTGGGTGAGTTTAAGACAGAGATTGATAGATTCTTGCTTAGTCAAAGGCTATGGGGAGATGCCAAGGCAGTGAGGCTGAGTGGGCAAATGCATGGTGGGACAGATTCGATGTGCTGAATAGCCTATTTTTTTTTATTTGTCTTTTGGTCTTATGGATATCTGTATAAAGTGAGGGAGAAACGTTCAGAGCAGACATCAGGGGTAAGTTTTTTATTCAGAGAGTGGTGGGTGTAACTCTTTCTTGCCTATACTTACTATTCTATTTTTCTTAACCAGATCACAAATATCCCTTGAAAACCATGGTTCCCTATGCCTGGTAACATAAGTTTGCTTTTAATCCTAATAGGAACATGCAAACTCTGCACTCTCAAGATTTCCCATTTGAAGACCATCCACTTACCTAAAACATCATATCCCAATCCATTCTTCTTTGATCCTTTATCATTTCCACAAAATTTTCCTTCCTCCAATTTAGAATCCCAACATGAGGTCCAAACTTATCCTTTCCCATAAATAACTTGAAGATAATAATATTATGGTCACAAGACTCAAAATGTTCACCTACACATACATCTGTCACCTGACTTGTCTTGTTCCCTAATAGTAAATCAATTACTGACTCCTCTCTCATTGGTACCTTCATGTATTGATTTAGAAACATTTCCTGAACATATTTGACAAACTCCAAGGCATCCAGCCCTTTTACAGAATTAGAGTCCCAGTCAATATATGGGCAATTAAAATCTCCCACTATCACAAGATTCTGCTTCTTACATTGGTTTGCTATCTCTCTACAGATTTGCATCTCCAATTCTCTCTGATCATTGGGCTGACTATAATACAACCCTGTTAGTGTAGTCACACCTTTCCTTTCCTCAACTCCACAAATATGGCCTCTGTAGACAGGTCCTCCTGGCTGTCCTGACTTTGCACAACTGAGATATTTTTCCTGACTAGCAATGCTACTCCTCCCCCTTTCATCCCTCCTTGTCTATCACGTCTGAAGCAACGGAACCCCAGAACATTAATATGCCAGTCCTGCCCATTCTGCAACTAAGTCTCACTAATGGCAACAATATCATAATCCCACATGTCAATCCATGTTCTCATATCATCGGCCTTTCTAACAATACTTCTTGCATTAAAATAATCACGACTGAGAACATTTTTGTCACGTACAAACCTATGTCTTCAGCCATTTATTGAGTTGCATTAACTTCCTATTTCATTCCTCACCAGAACATCGGACAGGTAGCAATGTGAAATAACAACCCTGGAGGTCCTGTCCTTCAACCTAGCATCTAATTTTCTGAACCCTCTTTCCAGGACTTCCTCATCCTTCCTTCATTGGTTTTACGTGCACCATGACATCTGACTGCTCACTGTCCTTCTTGAGAATGCCGTGAACTCGATCTGTGGTCCATCGGTCCCTGGCACCAGGGAGGCAACACACCATCTGGATACTCAATCTCCTCCACAGAACCTCTTATCTGTCCCTCTAATTATGGAATCCTCTATCACTACAGCTCTCATCTTCTCCTCACTTCTCTCCTTACCTAGAGACCTGATTGCCCTGTCTTGTGCTTGGTAGGTTGTCCCCCTCAACAGTATCCAAAATGGTATATATGTTATTCAGGGCAATGTCCACGGGCACTGCCTGCCTGTTCCCTTGCCTTCATTTGATCGTTACCTATCTACCTTCCACCTGCATCCTTCTTCTTTTCTTTGGCTTGGCTTTGCGGATGAAGATTTATGGAGGGGGTAAAAGTCCACGTCAGCTGCAGGCCCGATTATGGCTGACAATTCCGATGCGGGACAGGCAGACACGATTGCAGTGGTTGCAGGGGAAAATTGGTTGGTTGGGGTTGGGTGTTGGGTTTTTCCTCCTTTGTCTTTTGTCAGTGAGGTGGGCTCTGCGGTCTTCTTCAAAGGAGGTTGCTGCCCGCCGAACTGTGAGGCGCCAAGATGCACGGTTTGAGGCGATATCAGCCCACTGGCAGTGGTCAATGTGGAGTCACCAAGAGATTTCTTTAGGCAGTCCTTGTACCTCTTCTTTGGTGCACCTCTGTCACGGTGGCCAGTGGAGAGCTCGCCACATAACACAATCTTGGGAAGGCGATGGTCCTCCATTCTGGAGACGTGACCCACCCAGCGCAGCTGGATCTTCAGCAGCATGGATTCGATGCTGTCGGCCTCTGCCATCTGATGTAACTCCCTAATACCAGAAATAGTTTGCATAATTCTTTCTCTTTTCTCTGAATATTTGGCTGGAAAATGAAAATTAACTTTCAATATTAGCATGTTCAGAATTGGCCAATTGATAATGGGCAGCAAGTCTTCAAAGGAGATATTAATATGATTATGTGAGATTGAATATAAAGGTAATCACAGATAATTCTTTTCTTGCAATGATGTTCTTTTATTCCTCCACACCAGATGTTGTACTAAAAGCAACATCCACATTTCAATGAAATGGGTATATAATTAAACTTTAAGAGACGATAATTATGTACACTCATAATTGAGATCCTATTATTAATGAGCTTTACAAGAATTTGAATCACCTGAATATTACCTTATATTTTTAATACATAGGGAAATAAAGAACTTCCAATAAATATTTTTAATATATTGGTTTAAACATCAAAAATTTGCAGCTTTATTCACAAAAATATGAGAATAATTATCTTCATGTTCTCCTTACAGGCAACAGATTTCCATTTTGTAGTCGTGACATAATTCACATTGAACAAGGCAAAATGTTCATTGTTGTGACAATTCAACTGAAATGACAATTAATTAAAGTCTTTTCCAATTAAAATGTAACATGTTTTCCTGGATATCAGTATAAAAGATATTGAAAATGCCTAGTCTGTCCGCAATGAGGCCTTCTGTATCTGCACAAAAGACTAGTTAGGGAAGGTGACCAACTGCAAACTTGACAACATTATATCATAATACATACATTGATACGATTTGCCTCTAATGGTGTGGAGATAAATGGCGAAGTATTGTTACGAGTCCAGAGGACTGCAAAACCCAGCAGTAATAGAAATTCACCAAGACAAATGGTTACTTAAACAAAAGTGCCTTTTAATTTTCTTTAAACATTAAAACAGGATCAAACTTGAACTTATTACTACAGGTACACAATCCTTTATCCAGAACCCTTTGGGGTCAGTGTTTTCCGGATTTCTGAAAGCCCAATTTAAGCCCACCCAATTTGTGCTGCTGTATCTACCCTAACCTCTTCCAGTCGCACTGCCACCTCCCCCCCCCCCACTCCCTTTCCCACCCAACTCATGCTGGTGGTTTCCCCAACCTCATCCACCCAAGTTGCGCTGCCAGTCTCCCCTCTTTGCCCACCCGACTCGCGCTGCCGTCTCTTTCCCTGCTTGCTGGATTTTGGAGCTTTCCAGATTTTAGATGTCTGGATAAAGGATTGTGTACCTGTATTAACTTAACCTAACTTAACCCCCTTCTAATTCTAAATTCTGATTCACAGCCCAGTCTCACTTCTCACTCCTCCAAATACACCGCTATCAGGCAATTCTTAAACTGTGCATTGAATTTAACATTTATGAATTTTCACCAAGCTCTGGAACTTGAAAGTTAAATGGTTACTGCTCAGGAAGTTCTAATTGGTTTCAGAGAAAAAAAATTATTGCTCATTGGGCACACACAAACTGATTTCCTCCAATCAGCCACTTCAGTGTCTTACCGAAGAAACTTGCCCCATCATGGGTTTTCCAAATGATAACTTCTTCTTCCAGGTTCCCACAGAGTTCCTCTTGTTTCCCTTATTTCAGGTAAAGCACTCTGGCCAGCCATTTCCTCTTGTCAGGACCACAAGCATTTTCAACAGGCTGAACTCAGAACTCACAACCCATCTTCAAAATGGGTTTTCAACAAGCCTGCCAGCTTGCCATGTTACAGTCTCCCAAAAGCCACAGCATAACTCCGTTCTCACTCTCTCAAAAAGAGAAATCCTGTTTGGTCTTTTCTCTCCCTCTGCTTGCAAAACCAGATGACCCCTCTTAGAACAGCAAATTGCAACCAGACAGATTGTTGGCACTGGAATCAGTTTCCTGAGCCTGGCCATCAGTTGCTTTAAAAACAATAGTCCATTTACTCCACAACATCAGTCCAATTAACACCTACTTGTGAAGTTTTCATGGGCACTCTTCAGATTCTCAGTAAAGTCACTGTGGGCATGAAGTCTCTCTTTCAGCAAAGTTCTTGCATTTTAAATAAGATGTCTTTTTGTGAAATGTTAATGTCTGTTTGTGGTGACCTACACTAAACCCCCCACAATCTGTCTCTTTTTAAAAACATATTTATATATAATATATAATGTAATATAACCCCTTAACAGTATTTTAGTTGACATTATTCAGATGAGTGCACCACTTCCTTGACACCTTTTCCAAAGTCACCTTGGTTGAAGATCTCTGATTTTGAGTGGAAGATTTGTTTCAAACCCATAGGAATATCCAGGGGAAGAGAAAAATTGCAGTTGCTGGAATCTTGAGAAAGCAAAGAAATGCTGCAGGGAGTCTCTGGATCAAATAGATTCTTTGGATGGAAATGAACAATCACTGTTTCAGGTTGGGACCTTTTTTCGACACATCAGAAGGAAGTATAACAAGGGTGAGGATGGGGGAGATGGGGTCAAGGGGTAGGATACTGGAAGAAAAAAGTTAAGAAAGGAGGAGAGAAGGGAGGGGAAGAGTCTTTAGAGGTGGTGCAGGGTTAGATTTTGAGGGAAAAGCAAGTATGGGAATGGCAGAAGGACAGATGGTGAGCAGAACCAGCTGGAGGTGGGATTACTTGAAATTGGAAAATTCAATATTTATGCCTGGGCAGAGGTATCTGTCTGAAAAATTCTTTTATTCACCAATAAGGCATTATATGTACTCATTTTTTAAAAACTAACACTGCACATGAAGAAACAAACTCTGGACCAAATAAGAGCAAGTGGTGATTTTAGAAAACATTTAATTTAGTAAGGCAGTTCAGTAAAATTAATTTTCCTCATTGTTTAGAACCTATGATTCTGAGATTTCCATTGTTGCTAGGTTGTTCGCCTTTTGAAGTTACATTGACAGAAATTGAATTGAGTTGGACTTTTCAATGGTTTTCCACACCACTGGGAAATTAATGCTGTATGCAGCCAGTCACACATGCTATTCAATGGCTGCACAGCCTTGGAGGAGAATTGAAATCAACAGTCCACATTGCTATTTAAAGGAAAGGTGCATCAAAGAGATAAAAACTATTGAAAATGGTATGAAAGTTGACATGACTGTAGCTGTGGGAGAGGGGAGAGAAGGGAGCGAAGGGGAGAGAGGAGGGAAAGGGGGAGAGAGAAGAGGAGAGGGAGAGAGGAAGGGAAAGAGAGAGGAGAGAGGACCGGAGAAAGGGAAGGGGGGGGGTAGAGAGAGAGAGAGAGAGAGAGAGAGAGAGAGAGAGAGAGAGAGAGAGAGAGAGAACCAATATTTACTAATCAACTTCCAGATATGTAATGTGCAGGCAATGAAAAACTCTTGCAAATACCTTAGTGTGCAGAGCATAGTTGATAGGATATGAAAGCGTTGTTGGTGGAAGTTTAATGATAAGATTGGTCGTCAAGTAAAAAGGAGGTATGCTATGGGATTATTGTCAGTATTCCAACAATTAATTTTGTTTTGTGCACACCAGAGTAAACTTCAGTGTCTTGAAGTAGGTTCTTCAAGTAGGTTCTTGATGCGCCTCTTCTGTTCGCTCCACAGATACTGCCCGATCCGCAAAGTTCCTCCGGTGACTTGTTTTCTGCTAAGGATTTCAGCATCTGCAGTCTCTTCTACATTCAGATCTCCAGAGTAGAAGAGGATGAACAGCGGTGGGGAGCAGCCAGGTCAGATGCTTTGCCTGAGGGTCTCTGACCTGATTCCTTTCTACAGACCCACAAATAGCTGCTCCCAGCTCTTGTATTTCTGATTTTCAGCATCTGCTGTTTTATTTTCATTTACAGAGGAATGAAGTTATGTCTGAGATATAATGCTCTTGACCCTAAGAAATATACGGTTTCTCTTCCCTCTGCTGGACCTCTGAGTGCTCCAGCATTTTCTCTTGCATTTCATGACTAGAAGTATGTGACTGAACATCCATTATGATGCCATTCAACCTGGAAAGAACCATAAATGATGCTGCTCAGTACAGGACTGCAAACCCTTCCAGTGATCTTGCCTTTCAGGGTAAAATCAAAATGGTGGGCCTGCCGGAGGTGCTGTAAGGGTAGCGCTGCCACAGGTACAGACCCCACAGGGAGCAGAAAGCTGAGACACAGCACTCCTCTGTGAGTTCCAACTGCCCAGTCAACTGCTGTCGGCTCTGTACAGGCTTTAAACAGACTGGTAAAGGGGTCAACAGTAGTTTAATTTAAAATCTTGCGACACCCGTGTATGACAATGGCCATGAGGGGTTGCAGACACTGGGGAAGAAGGGGACTGGTGCTGGGCACCAGAAAATGGGAAGGCCACCCCCCCCACCTTGTTTGAGAAGGGGTAGCAGAAGAGATGATCCACAGGACAGTGGGGAGCGTTAGTGAGTCCAGGTGAGGAACTCGCGCTGGCTGTGGGCTGCTGGTGACTGGGGTCAAGGGACTTGCATCAGTTGTGGTCTGCTGCAGACTGGCCAAAGGGGTAGCAGCTATCGAATCCGAAATGCAAGAAAGTGCTATGTTTGCAGATGGCTTCCTAATTGTGTCAGTGGTTTGGAACTGGAGCTCGGGTTGCCCATGGTTTGCACTCGAGTCTGAATGGCTGCAGACACTGCAGAAGCAATGGAGCGAATCCTTGGGCATTCGATAACTCTGGGGGGACTCTCTTTTGCTTTTCTTTCTCTGACTGTAAGGGGCACTGGGAAATTTCTGCTGGTGACAAATCTTTGTCTGCCTTATAGTAGACTGAATGAAATTTCAAGTAATCTTACACTTTCCTCTCTAATACATTAAAATAAAATAATTTTCAATCTTGAGAAAACATTTTCTCCCTAAATATTATGCCATACGATAGAGTGCTTTGATTAATATTCTTCTTTGGACATTTAGAACTGTTACAAACTTTCTGCCTTCAATTCACACCTTGCCTTCCAATCAATGGCAGCTATTCAACCATAAAAGTTAGCGAATATCACAATACATCTATCAACATGCATCTCTGATTCTTGTAGGCAATAGCACTTGGATCATCAGGCTGATTCCAGTGCAGGTCCTCTTTGTGAGGGACCCATCAAGCTCTATTGGGCCCAAAGTTCTCAGTAACAGGATTAGCTGAGTTTGTGACTATGAGCTTAATTATCTTGACTGTGTCCTGTAGTTATAGGGGAAAGAGTTGATATTCTGCCACCCAGAATGAAGTACGGTAAAACTCCCATTATCTGGAATTCAAGCAACTGGCAGCCTCAAGCAACCAATAAAAATAAATAAATAAAAAATGCGGAAGTTTAAAATTGACGTGCCTCACCATTAATTCAAGCAAATGGGAAATTTGCTTACCCCATAGGTGCTGTATTCCAGGAATATTACTGTATATCTTTCAGTTTCACTTTCATGCCATGTGGCAAGGTCAAAGCACCAGATTCTGAACATCAGCCATAGTGTATCTTTTCCTCTGATGGATGCTGAGTTACTGACTGAGTTCCTCCAACATTTCTATGTTTTTACTACAATCACAACACTTGCAGACTTTCGAGTATCCCTCCTTTTGATACCCTCCATTAAGTTATTTGAAATGACATCAGTTATTTGAAGACAGCCAACATCGGATAGGACCTCCATCACCCTGTGCGATGCACATCTGCAGTAGTAGGCAGACACAAAACTCGAGAAAGACTGTTCAACAGGCTTTATTCAGTTAAAAATCTCTGCTACAGTGGTAGCTGTTCTGGTAACTCTGGAGTGACTGCTCAGGAGGGACCAGCTCAGGATTATATCCCGGGGGGTTGATTGACAGCTGGCTGGGTGGAGTTAGGTCTATTCAGGTTGGCTGATTGACAGCCGGCCAGGAGTGGTCTGTCCTCCGGTGATCTTCCTCCAGGTACAGAGATCGCTTCGTGCAGTAGGCTAGTGGTATATAACCACATTCACCCCCTTCTTTAAAATTGTCCTGGGGGTGGGGGGGTTTAGCACATTCTTAGGTGGTATATGCGTATTTACAGGTTTAGACGGTCTGCCGGCCGTCGGAGTCTCTGTGACCATCGCAGGTCTGGCTCCTGGTCAAAGGTCAGCGAAGGTGTGCTGGGAGGGTCAGACAGGGTGGCTAGGGCAAGCACCAGGGTGGTTGGCGTGGCACAACGTGATGGGGTGTCTGGGGCGGCCTGGATGGGCAAGCCTGTGAGGGGTTGGAGGGGCAGGGGAGAAAGGTCTTCCCTGCAGCATGAGTAAGCAATGTATGTCCAAGATGGGGAAGACACATCGGGCAGACGTGGTTCTGGGGCGGTGGAGGCTGCTGTGTCGAGGTAGGTGCTCCCACTGAGGCCATATCCCTGGTTGAGACAGTGTCTTCCCGGCTAATGGGGTACCTGACGTGGACATAGTTGTGATTGACATGTAGGAGGAACACCTGCTCGACCAGGGGGTCGGCCTTGAGGGCCCATGCGTGTATATGCAGGAGCACCGGTCCCGGAGACGTCAGCCATGTTCGGAGGGAGATTCCAGTCACCAATTTTCTGGGAATGAAAACAGGCGTCCGTGGTGGGGGGGGGGGGGGGAGGGGGGCTCATTGGCAGACATGCACAGGAGCGACCTGATGGTGTGGACCACCTCGGGGAGGGTTTCCTGCCAGTAGTCTACATACTTGCCTTTTGACTTTGAATACTGCCCTCCAGATCACCCCATTTCTGCGCTTCACCTGCCCGTTGCCCCTCGAGTTGTAACTAGTTGTGATGCCCCTTGCTGTCAGGTACTAGTGCAGCTCCTCACTCATGAAGCTGGACCCCCGGTCGCTGTGGATGAACGCGGGGTAGCCAAACAGAGTGAAGATCTGTGTCAGTGGCCTGATGACAGTGGCTGTGGAGGTGTCTGGGCACAGGATGGTGAAGGGAAAACGGGAGTACTCGTCTATCACTGCGAGGAAGTAGGCATTCCAGTTTGTGGAAGGCAGGGGGCCATTGAAGTAAATACTGAGGCGTTCAAAGGGCCGGGTGGCCTTCACGACACGGGCCTGGGGTGGGTGGAAGAAGGGGGGCTTGCTTTCCGCACAGACCTGGCATGCCTCAGTCATGGTCTGGACTTCCTGGATGGTGTATGGGAGGCTCCAGGACGATGAAATGGTAGAGGCGGGTGACACCCGGGTGGCAGAGGGATTCGTGGAGTGCCTGCAGTTGGTCAACCTGGGCCGATGCACAAGTCCGGGATAGGGTGTCGGGGAAGTCGTTGAACTTCCCCAGTCGGTACTGGGTGTCATAGCTAAATGTAGTTAGCTTGACTCTCCAGCGCAAGGTCTTGTCGTTTTTGATCTTGCCTTTGTGGGTGGTGCTGAACATGAACGCCACTGCTACTGGTCAGTGAAGATGGTGAATCTCCTGCCTGCCAGGTAGTGGTGGACTGCTTCAATGATCGCTTGGGCTTCCTTTTTAATGGCGGAGTGCCCAAACTCGGAACCATGGAGGGTTCTTGAGAAGAAGGCCATGGGTCACCCCTCCTGGTTGAGGGTAGTGGCAAGGGCCACATCTGTGGCATCGCACTCCACCTGGAATGAGGAGTTCTCATCCACTCCATGCATCATGCCGTCTGCAATGTTCTGCTTAATGCAGGTAAAGGCTGCCTGCGTCTCGGGTGGGAGGGAAAAGGTGGTGGCCTGGTGGGCCAGTGGGCGGACCTTGTCCGAGAAGTGGGGAACCCACTGGGAGTAATAAGAAAAGAGGCCGAAGCACCTGCAGAGGGCCTTGAGCGTATGTGGGAGGGATAGCTCTGTAATGGGCACATGCACTCTGGATCAGGGCCAATGACACCATGTGCCACGATGTACCCGAGGATGGCAAGGTGGGTGGTGCAGAACACACACTTCTCTTTGTTATAAGTGAGGTTCAGCTCCTCGGCCGTCCAGATAAATCTCTCCAGGTTGGCATCTTGGCTGCAGATGGTGACATTGTCCAGATATGGGAAGGTCGCTCTCAGCTTGTGCTGGACTACCATGTGATTCATTTCACGCTGGAAATGAGAGACTCCGTTAGAAACCCTGAACGGAATCCAGTAGAACTGGTAAAGACGACCGTCTGCCTTAAAGGCGGTGTCAGGAGCTGATGATAGGCCAACTTCAGATTGATTGCGGGCTTTCTCATTGACCATGTCGGCTATCCTGGGTAAGGGGTAGGCATCCAACTGGGTGTACTGGCTAATGGTCTTATTGTAGTCTATCACCATTTTCGGTTTGTTGCCCCCTTTGACCACCAGGACTTGGGATCTCCATGGGCTTGTGCTGGGTTTTATGACGCCCTCTGCCAGGAGCCACTTTACCTCCGCTTTAATAAATTTTCTATCGTCTGCGCAATAGCGCCTGCTTCTGGCCGCTATTGGTTTGCAGTCTGGCGTGAGGTAGGAGAAGAGGGGGGAGGGGTGATGTGCAGTGTGGAGAGGCCACAGTTGGGCTGGGGCTGGTTGGACGCCCCACTGTGAAGCGTGAGTGAGGGTGATGCTCTGTAGGTGGCACTGGAAATCTAAGCCTAGGAGGACTGGGGCCTGAACCCGTTGTATGTCTCCCCCCCCACCTTACAGTCAGGTCAACGGATCAGTGCCCGATAGTTTTTATGGAGTGGTCCTGAGCGGCGAACGTGATTGCAAAACTTGTAGGGTAGACTTTAAGTTTCAAAGTTCGGACCACAACCAGGTGTACGAAGCTCTCGGTGCAGTCGTTGTTGAATAGGCATTTTGTTACCTAACAATTAATAGCAATGTCCAACATGGAGCGCCCGAGGCCATGTGGGATGTCCCTCTTTAGTGTAGTGGCCGCTAGGACCATCTTGGGGTCCATGTCCATGTCGCTGCTCCCCAATGGTTGAGGTGAGTGGCGGCCAGTGTGGGGTTTGTCGATAGAGGTGAGTGGTGATTGGTGGCATCCGCAGGCTTGGGGTGCATCGGGAGGGTGGTCTGGTTGGCGCTCATGTTGGCCACGTCATCGTCATCGTATTCGCCCTGTTCTGGTGGGAGTTAGGGCTGTGCGCTGGGTCAGGCCGATAAGCCCAAGATGGTGCGGTGCTCGACCGACACAAGGTGGCGGTGCCCCATGGGTGCACGTGGCAGTGGCATGGCTGGCTCTACCCGTCGGTTGTGCTGCCTGCTTGGGTGGTGGTGACATCATCGCGATCTGCGTCGGCGGATTTGATGTCATCAGTGGTGGCAGAAGTGACGTCTTCGCAGGCCTTGACTGGCAAAGCTTTAGGAAGGGCGGCGCTTCTGGTGAGCGTGCAGGAGTAATACCCATCGGGACCAGAAGTGGGATGTGCGAGGAAGGCGGAAGTCACTGGGTGAGTAATGGCAGCGCTAGGCCTTCGCACGTGGTGGCATCCCAGGGGGTTGCGAGGTGATCATAGAGGGCCGCTGAGCTGCTGGTGGGCCTCGAGAGGTATACTTTTGCGAGGTGGCCTTTCTTGCCACATTGCGAACAGAACTGGTTTCTTGCCAGGCAGTTCTGACCCACATCGGCAGTGGCAGGTCTACCAGTAGACCCTGAGTCACAGCTGCTGTCCGGGTTATCCACACGGAGGCTTGGGGAAGTTGGGAGTCAGCATGGGGGGGGAGCCCCCAAGGAGTGGACTATCTCTATAGTTCAGGCCAGGGAGTAGATGCCGTTTTCTAGTAACTTCTGGCGGGCGGCTCTTGAGTACAGACCTCGAACACAGGAGTCCCTGACCAATCTCTCAACTTCGTTTTCGTTCACCCTAGGCTCTGTCAGGCACGGACGAGCTGGCTCACGCAGGGCTCACCTGGCTGCTGGGTCGGAATAATCAGGAGGCATCTGGCATAGACCACGTTCATTTGGGCTTGTACATGGCCTCCAGGGTAGCCATCGTTTCCGGGTACTCTGTGCAGCCTTTGAGGGCCTGGAAGGCACGGGGACCCAACTTCATGCGAAGCACAACGAGTTTCTTCTGATTCGTGTTTACCACATCGGAGTGGGCCTGGATGACTGCCTCGACCGTGTGCCTCCAGATTTCGAAGCATGCTTGGGCTTTCAGGTGGCATGGGTCGATCTCTAGGCTCCTGACAGTCAGGAGCTTTTCCATAGCAGGTCTCAATTCTTAACTGAATAAATTATGATGCACGGCTGCAGCAGTAAGCAGACACAAAACTTGAGAAAGACTGTCCAACAGACTTTATTAGTTAAAAGTCTCTGCTACAGTGTAGCTGTACTGGTAACTCCAGAGTGACTGTTCGGGAGGGGCCAGCTCAGGATTATATCCCGGGCAGTTGATTGACAGCCGGCTGGGTGGAGTTAGGTCTATTCAGGTCAGCTGATTGACAGCCGGCCAGGTGTAGCCTGTCCTCCAGTGATCCTTGTGCAGGTACAGAGATCGTCCCCTGCAGTAGGCTAGTGGTGTATCACCACAACTTCTTTTCGTTGCCACCTTCAGGAAGAAGGTAACAATAAGAACTAACTGTAACTGTGAATAATTATTGTTCTCTCTATCCTTTATATTTATTAGAAAGAGATAATAAGATAATTTAACATATTGTGTTTTGGCTGCAGAAAGTAAGAATTTTGGTGCATAAAAACACTGTACTATGTATATGACAATAAGCACATTATCAACAAAAAGGTAAAGTTTTTGCTGGTAAGAAATTTCCAACGGGGAGGCAGAACATTTTAAAATTAAGTCATTCTGAGGCTAAATCAGAAATCAATTTATCAACCAAAGTGCAGTCGAAATTTGTTCTTTTGTCCTTCAGATGGGCCATGGATATTGTCTATTTTCATGTCTAAAATAACCTGATCTTTATTTTCCACGTGTCAGGGTATATAGATTATAGGCTGTAAATGAAGTTGATGCTGAGATGTAATAGATCACTTGGATAGGCGACAACATTGCTTTCCATTCTTATGAAATCTCCTTCAACCTGAATAGCGAGTCTGTCAATAAGAATGCTCAGGTTTCTAAAAAAAATTATGAAATGGAATTTTTCAGCATTCCAATTCAGATTTCATCTATCAAAATGTACCTGGAATAGCTGTAACCAACTCCTCTTCCTCATCAATCTTTTTGAGCACTTTTACAGAAAAATTGCCCATCCACTATTACTTCTGAAGGTCAATGACAGCTCGAATAAAACTCATATTAGTGTAGCAAGAGAACATATGCAAGCCTATTGCAAATATCTCTTGTCCCACCGGGTTACATGTATAGAGTGCACTCAGCTAATGGTGGTGGTTAGGGCAGGGACCAGCTCAGGCTAGGTGGACAAAGGCCTCATGCCAGGGAGCAGGATGCTGGAGACTGATATGTGGAATCAAGAATTGGATCCAAATTCATGAAGGTGTAATGACGTTCAGGCTTCCTAATGCTTTGGAGATTCAGAACCAGGGGTCAAGGTGTGATTGTGATATCTCAAGCTCAGGTTCACTGCTGAACAACAGGCGACATGATGACAGAATTTGGAGGAGCACTGGAGGTGGCAACATCGGAGGAGGCAGGGAGATCATCGCCACTTGCTATCTCTGAAGGGAACATCTATTTTTTGTTTTAATCATGGTGATGTGATGTTTAATCTTCATTAACATTTGCAATCAACACAATTATATGTATTTTCTGTACAAGATAATAAATTTAATTTTGAACCTTTACATTCATGAACGTAATTAATTGGCAAGATGCTCTGTTTTAAATTTAAATTTAGACATACAACATGGCAACTGGCACTTTCAGTCCAAAAGCTAATGCCGCCCAACTACACCTAATTAACATATAGGCACAGTAGGTTCAGAAGAATCGGAAGAAACTGGAACACCTGGAGGAAACTCACGCAGACACGGGGATGACACACAAAATCCTTGCAGACAGTTCTAGATTCAAACCCCAGTTGCTGACGCTATAACAGCAGCTAACCGCTACGCTAGCCATGTTCTTGCTGTTGCCATCACAAAGAAGGTACAGGTGCCACAGGACTCATGTCTCCAGGTTCAAGAATAGTTGCAACCCCTCAACTATCAAACTCCTGAACAATGAGCTCATTCAGGGGGTCATTTAAGCATTCATACTTTGCTCATTATTTATTACTGAATATTTATACTTCTGAATTTGCACAGTCATTTAGTTTATTTACAGTTCTTTCTTTGAGTATAGTTTTCAGTTACTGGTAATTAGAAATTCTGTCTTACCTGCAGAAAAAAGTATTTCAGGGTTGTATGTGATGTCATGCATGTACCCTAAAGCAAAGTTGAATCTTTTCATGCTGTCATGTTTACCTACAAGCTTTTTGAGTGCAGCTTTTCAAAAGGAGAAAAGGACGGAAGAATCTGTTTCCGCTTTCTTCTTGCCTCAACAATTTACTCTTGTTCCCAATTTGTTGCAACGTATTCAATTTCCAATGAATGTGTGTGACTTGGATGTATTAGGTTATTGCATATTCTATCCAAGATAAACTCTTTTCATCTGCATCCACACAAATGCACGGAATCTCCTTGGCAGTGTGATTCTCCACCAATGAGGAACTAATGCTGAAGTTTCCAGGTTTTACAGTTAAAATGATTCACTTCCTGGTCATTGTGCCATCTACCCAATGGACAAGCTTGCTTTAACATAAGACAAGCACCAATTTCATGCATTTTCAGATAGTAATTACTCATTTCCATCTATTAAAGTTTGGCAATGGTAATTTATTTGAAATGCCAGTCTTAAATTCATTTCATATTATTAAAATCAGCTTTTTAATCAGACTTACAAGGAAAGGTTAGTTAGAAGCCTCATGCTATTTTCCTTTACCTCCAACACTTTGTATCAGGTTTAATATTAAAGTCTTGCTTAGCACAGTTTCAAGCTTAGCTCAGTAAGCTATTAATTGTATGCTTTTTCATATATCATTTGATTGTATGATGGTGCACCAGATAGTGTTAAGAAGGTGGTTGAGGAGTGGGGAATGAAAGGGGATGAGATGGGGTGGGGGCGGTCATGGGGGGTCATACGTAAATATGGGTGGGAGGGCACAAAAGCAAAAAAGCTGAGAAGATAGGGGTAGGGGATAGCCCACTGAATGGAAAGGGAAAGAGGTGAAGAGTAGGAGTAAAGAAGACAAGAGGTTTAGAGAGAGAGAGAGAGAGAGAGAGAGAGAGAGAGAGAGAGAGGGGGGGGGGAGGAAGGGGCCAAACATTAATCAAGAAGTAATTAGTTAAAGAAGATGCTCTTGCACTGTTTAAATGCACTTTTATCAATATTCTGCCCTTTGTATTTGTAATAAACCCTGTTATATGGCGAGCTCTCCACTGGCCACCGTGACAGAGGTGCACCAAAGAAAAGGTACAAGGACTGCCTAAAGAAATCTCTTGGTGCCTGCCACATTGACCACCGCCAGTGGGCTGATAACGCCTCAAACCGTGCATCTTGGCGCCTCACAGTTTGGCGGGCAGCAACCTCCTTTGAAGAAGACCGCAGAGCCCACCTCACTGACAAAAGGCAAAGGAGGAAAAACCCAACACCCAACCCCAACCAACCAATTTTCCCTTGCAACCGCTGCAATCGTGTCTGCCTGTCCCGCATCGGACTTGTCAGCCACAAATGAGCCTGCAGCTGACGTTGACTTTTTACCCCCTCCATAAATCTTCGTCCGCGAAGCCAAGCCAAAGAAACTCTGCACTCATTGACTTATTACATTATTGGTTTTTTTAAACTTTATTTATTTGTTCAAAAAAAAAAATGACATATACAGCAATTAATCATGAACATGAACAACTCTCTTAAGGAGAGCCATAAAAAATAAAAAAGAAATAATATTAAAAAAAAGTTAAATAATCAATATAAATTGAAATGTAAATATTCCAAGAATAACAACCACTTATTAATAAAAATTATAATTATCATGCGAAACAGGTAATTTTTTCCATTATTAAACAATGTTTCATCTCATTATGCCATCTATTAATATCAATCATATTTGTATCTTTCCATGTACTAGCAATACATTTTTCGCTACGGATAAAGCTAAATATACAAATGCAAGCTGGAACTTATCTAATCCCAAAACCATATTTTAAAAAAATGTTCAAGTGTCAAATATAATTGATGTAAAAAATTGTAATTAATCATTGCATAACGTACATTTATCAATCTAGTTACACTATCATAACCGATATCTAACCAATCATCTTCGGAAAAAATAAAACCAATATCCGCTTCCCATTTAATTTTAGATCTATCCCAACCCTTTTTATCCATACCATCCTGTAATATTTGATACATAAATTAAATATAACCCTTCTCTGGTACCTTCATAAGGGAAATCTCAAATTTAGTCATTTAAGTAAAATCATATCTCTACCAAACATACATTTTACCAAAGATCGAATTTTATAATAAAGAAATAAAGAATTCTTATCAATACCAAAATCTTCCCTGATCTGATTAAAAGATAAAAACTTATCCTCTTTAAAACAATCTTCCAAATTTTCCACACGTTTAAATCTCCAATGCAATACATTTCGATTATGTATTGGAAAAGAAATGAGTTATTATACAATGGAGTCAAAGCCCATAACTTTCCTTCACATTCAAATGTGTTTCTTGTAAAAAGGCAATATCAATTTTCATTTTCTTAATATACGCCAAGACTCGCTTACATTTAATCGTACTATTTAATCCTTGAACATTAAATGTAGCAAACCTCAACTTTGGCATATCTACTATTATTACTAAATACCAATAAAATCTTTATATAAAAACTCAAATCAATGTATGTAGGCCCTCCAATAAAAAAAATCACAAATTAAAAACTAAGAAAAAAGTTAAAAAAATATAAAAAAATAAAAAATTCCCCCCCCAAAAAAACTACCAAAAATTGGGTGTGGATCACCCACCAGTGGCTGATGACTAGTAATGAACTTAGTGCAAATCTCCTCCTACCCAACCAAACAATCAGTAACATCCAAGTATCATAATAACTAAAGAAAACATAAAATAAGCAAATTCTTCTTTTCATCCAAAAGACTCCAGTCTTGAAGATCCCATTTCGAAAGGCAGTGGACTCTTTCCATTCCCATTTTTCCCAATTCTATCATTTCTTCCGTTTCCAGATCTACCAAATTTTTCTTTAGAAGATAATGGTGGACTACGTCTTTGACCTCTTATATCCGGCAATGAGTCAGCAAAAATCATTGCTTCACAATCAGTTTTAAAAAAACCGAAATTGATAGTCTCCGTAAAAGACTTTCAACACTGCAGGGTAACGAAAAGTAGACTTATAACCCCTATGCCACAAAACGTCTTTAACTGGATTAAATTGACATCGATGTTGAATGACATCTTGACTCAGATCAGGATAAAAAAAAGACTCTAATATTCTGAATCAATAATGGGGTCTGTCGTTGCCTCACATTTTGTACTGGAAGTCGAAATATTGGTTCTCTATCCAAATAACTCAGACATTGAATTATTACCGGTCTCGGGGGTTGACCAACTGAGGGTGTTCTTCTTAAAGCTCTATGGGCTCTTTCCAGTGCTAATCCCACAGAGAAAAATGTTTGCCCTAATATTTGCAGAATCAAGTCTTTAAAGAAATGAAGAGGATCTTGTCCTTCTATACCTTCTGGCAAACGAACAATTTTCACATTATTCCTTCTGCTTTGATTTTCCAAATAATCTATTTTTCTTTCTAGCTCCTTCTCACGATCTCCTAATTCTAAGACTGATTTTTCCACCTTCAACACTTTTTCTGTGTTAGAAGTCACTTGTTGTTTACAGTCCAAAAAAGCAGTCTGAAACTTTTTAAATTCTTCAAAAGATGCATCCACACGTGTCTTAACCATATTTAATTCTGAACTTATACCAGCGTTCATTTGAACCATCTCATTCATTAGAGATGTCAACAAAGGTTGAATTGCATACATTGTGAATCCGTAAATCTCTGACATGGTGGCAGAACAAGGTAACTGCAGCTCCTGCTGCAATTCAACAAAAGGCATTTTAAAAGATTTACTGCGGGTCTGGACAACCAGCGACGGCATCCCGACTTCCTCAAGGAGTCGCCGCTGCTCTCACCCCGCATCTTGTTGTCTTCTCATCTATTCACGAAGAAAAACGACTTCTTCAGATTGTAATGCTGCCTGATGCATTTCCTTTTCAGTCTCCACAGGTGATCCTTGGGATTTAGGCAATGAAGAAATTGGGCCTGGGGCTGCTTCAAGTCATCTAGGCCCCAAATCTTCAACACTTCCAAAATGTATTTTCTTTTGAACTTGAGATTTAGTCTTTTTACCATTAGTGGCCATAATAATTTCTTAATATTTTAAACTAAAATTTAAAAAGTTTAAACTTGGAAACAAAGGGTTAAAAAATGGGTATTTAAAAGTCTGGCCAGAGAGGTCGAGATTGCACGTCTAGACTCTATGCCATCTTGCCACACCCCCTTATTACATTATTGTTGTATCATTGTTGTATTTCACGAGTTGCCTTGACTGTGTAGCTTGATATATGTGACAATAAACAATTCAAAACAATTCAATTCAATTTTATTTTTATTCAGATGATTTGAACTTCCTATTGGTTCACTGATCTCTCATCAGATTTTTCAATACTGCAATATAATCTTCCCTCATCTCCGCCAATGCCCCCAAAATTAGCTGAGGCCATTGGTCCTCAATCTTTTTTTTCCACTCACATACCACCTTAAGTAATCACAGAACAGCTATGCCAATAGATGGAAGGTGAGTAGAAAAAAAAAGATTTTGAGGTTCACTGGTTTCACTTGGTGTGAAAGAGAAAACTCAAGCAAATTAGATCTGACCTCGTCTATATTTTTGTTTCATTATTGTACGCATATTTTTACATGGGAGATCATGTTAAGGACTACATAACACAAATGAATTTTTAATTATTTTCAACTACAAAATGCTACAAATTGTAATATAAACTGGCTTAGATACCCATTTTTTTCACAATTAGCAGTTAACATTGATCACAATTACACTGTTATTAAATAAAATAATTTCTTTCCTAAATTCTGTGCAATTATTGTTGCAACAAAAGAGATAATGAAGCACATTGTTAGCACAAATTGTGATTTAAATGAAGTTTGTTAAGCATGCAGTTACTCCTGGATCCACACAGTTGGCACTCATTTAGCCCACAAATATTAACATCAAAGCATCAAAGAGACCGAGAGATTTGTTGACATAAATGTGTACTGCTCATTAATTTTCATCTCTTTATTGTTTCAAATTTGTGAGTATTTCAGGAATTAAGCTCACTGTTAGCAATGCAAGTCGTGAAGATGGACTAATTTCTGACGCCAGTGTTTGCTGTATGAAGGTCAGTCTAATGATGAGAAGGATTGAGCGCAAGGATGATTATGGGCCATTGGATACTTCAGCTCTTCGAGGATTGTAAACTGGAACAAATGTCATTTAATGAATTTAATTGTGCTGATCTGCAATGGTCTGCTTATAAAGCAGGCAAATGGTGGGAAGGCCGAGGGAATGAGATTAGTTCAAAAGCCCCTTCAACATGGCACCATAAGCAGAAGGAGGTAAATGGCCTCCTGCACATTACATTTATAAAATTAATGACCTTCCTTAACTCCTCTTTTGAGAAACAAATTTGGTAGTGGTTTTGGCCAAATATGGTCAGAAAAAAACCCAACAAATGTAGGAAACGCTCAGTAGATTAGGCAGCATTTGTGAAATGTTTCCGGTTATGGAAACTTTCATGGTCTTCATGCAACCCCTGAACCTCTTGAGCAGATTTTCACAAGTACAATTTTTTCAGATTTAGATTGATTGTCACAGAACATACATGACTTACATACAACCCTGAGGTTCTTTTTTTTCCCCCTGCGGGTGAGGCAGAATTACCATTTACTGGCAGTGTGAAAAATTGGACTCAATATAAACAAATAAAGAAATACATAAAAACTGATTGAGCAATGCAGTGCAAAAGTAGAAATCCTTAAGTCCCTGATTGAATTTGTTGATGGAGCTCTGATGGTGACAGGGTAGCAGCTGTCCTTGAATCTGGTGGTGTGAGTCTTGTGGCATCTATACCTCTTTCCTGATGGTAGCAGTGTGTGTGCTAGGTGGGTTGGATCCTTGATTATTCCTGCTTCTCTCCGATAGCAGCGTTGCCTGTAGATGCTCTCAGTGGTGGGGAGGGCTTTACTCGTGATATCCTGGACTGCGTCCATTGCCATTTGCAAGGCTTCTGTTCAGGGGTATTGCCATCCCCATACCAAACTGTGATGCAGCCAGTCAGCACACTTTATACTACATAACTGGAAATTTGGCAGGATTTATGATGTCATACCAACCTTTGCAAACTCCCGAGGAAGTAGAAGTGCTGCCATATTTTCTTCACAATGCCATTTGTGCACTGGGTTGAGGAAAGATCCTTTGAGATGGTGACTCCCAAGAACTTAAATTTGCTTGCCCTCTCCACCTCTGATCCCCCAATGATCACTGGATTATATTCTTCCAAAATGCATGAGGGTCTTGTCCCTGGTAGAGTAATGCAATCGGAGAAAGGTCCTTTTCCCTCCACCATCAGTTTTCTGAATGAACTGAAGTTCCAGTTGATGAAGTAGACAAAGACGATGAGGTCAAACAATAATTAGCAGAAACTCATGGTACCAGAATGAAAGACAATAGGTGCATATACAGTTATATCCAAGGGGAGTGTCCTTAACAGTAGAGATAATGCACAGCCAATGTTAGTACAGCAAGGCTTGCCAGAGGGGAGACAGACAGCTTGGCAGACATTCACCACAGTCTTCCCCTGGCAGAAGAAGGGTTAAAATCAAAAGGATAGCTGCTAGGAAAGACTGAAGCAAGAGATACATGGATACCATGTTTGGCCTTGAGATACTCTAACAGCCAAAATACGCCAGTATCTAGCAAGCAATCGAAGTATAATGAGATGTTTTATGAATATGTCAGCCTATCAGGTTATTTATGAATTCTGTTTCTTCGTCTCAAAATAGGTAGCTCCTTTGCAACCTTTGGAACTGGTACAGTTCCTGGGTCTGTAGTGTGGGAAGAACTGGCTTCTGGACCTGCTCCAGAATCACCAGCATGAGGCAGTAGAGCCTCAGCATGGCCACTTGAAAGCTTGCAAAGACCTCAACAATGAAGACTCTGTTTACATCCGGTACCGCACGGATGGCAGTCTCTTCAATCTGAGGCACCTGCAAGCTCACACCAAGACACAAGAGAAACTTGTCCGTGAACTACTCTTTGCAGATGATGCCGCTTTAGTTGCCCATTCAGAGCCAGCTCTTCAGCGCTTGACGTCCTGCTTTGCGGAAACTGCCAAAATGTTTGGCCTGGAAGTCAGCCTGAAGAAAACTGAGGTCCTCCATCAGCCAGCTCCCCACCATGACTACCAGCCCCCCCACATCTCCATTGGGCACACAAAACTCAAAACGGTCAACCAGTTTACCTATCTCGGCTGCACCATTTCATCAGATGCAAGGATCGACAATGAGATAGACAACAGACTCGCCAAGGCAAATAGCGCCTTTGGAAGACTACACAAAAGAGTCTGGAAAAACGACCAACTGAAAAACCTCACAAAGATTAGCGTATACAGAGCCGTTGTCATACCCACACTCATGTTCGGCTCCGAATCATAGGTCCTCTACCGGCATCACCTACGGCTCCTAGAACGCTTCCACCATCGTTGTCTCCGCTCCATCCTCAAAATTCATTGGAGCGCTTTCATCCCTAACGTCGAAGTACTCGAGATGGCAGAGGTCGACAGCATCGAGTCCACGCTGCTGAAGATCCAGCTGCGCTGGGTGGGTCACGTCTCCAGAATGGAGGACCATCGCCTTCCCAAGATCGTGTTATATGGCGAGCTCTCCACTGGCCACCGTGACAGAGGTGCACCAAAGAAGAGGTACAAGGACTGTCTAAAGAAATCTCTTGGTGCCTGCCACATTGACCACCGCCAGTGGGCTGATATCGCCTCAAACCGTGCATCTTGGCGCCTCACAGTTCGGCGGGCAGCAACCTCCTTTGAAGAAGACCGCAGAGCCCACCTCACTGACAAAAGGCAAAGGAGGAAAAACCCAACTCCCAACCCCAACCAACCAATTTTCCCCTGCAACCGCTGCAACCGTGTCTGCCTGTCCCGCATCGGACTTGTCAGCTACAAACGAGCCTGCAGCTGACGTGGACTTTTACCCCCTCCATAAATCTTCGTCCGCGAAGCCAAGCCAAAGAAGAGTTGGGGTTAGTATGCAGTAGTTGAACTGGTTGGACTAGGGGGTCTGTTTTACGTGCCCGAGCGTGGCTCTTCAGCAGTACGGTTCCAGGCTCAGATAAACAGGCTGGCCAATCCATCACAGCTCCTGACTTCCTAGGAAAGGCAAACATATGTTCATGAGGTATTTGATTTGCTGCAATACACCATAAAGACCGAATAGAATGTAATGCCTCAGGCATAACCTTCTGCCACCAAGTAGCAGGGTAACCATATGTTTTTAAAGCAAGATTAACAGTCTTCCAGATTGTAGCATTAGCCCTTTCAACCTGCCCATTGCCCTGCGGGTTGTAGCTTATGGTACGACTGGTGGCAATCCCTTTTCATAGCAGGGCTCCCCGCAGTTCAGCGCTCATGAATGCTGAGCCTCTATAGGTATGAATGTAATTGGGAAAACCAAATATGCTGAAAATTCTGTCAAGTGACTTAATGACAGATGCTGACGAGACATCGGGGCAGGGTATCACAAAGGGAAATCTGGAATATTCATCAATTACAGTAAGAAATATACATCTTTGTTGTTGGAAGGTAATGGCCCTTTAAAATCTAAGCTAATTCTCTCAAAAGGTCGGGTTGCCTTGATGGAGTGGCCTCTGAATCTTTGAAATATTGCAGGACAATACTTCGGGGCAGACTGGTCGATTATCAGCCGCCCTGGCTTGAGTGCTGCATCCATTTCTACTAATAAAACTGAAGTGCCAGTTGATGAAGGAGACAAAGACGATGTGGTCAAACAATAATCATGGCTTTTATTAGCAGAAACTCACGGTACAATAATGAAAGACAATAGGTGCATATACAGTTATATCCAAGGGGAGTGTCCTTAACAGTAGAGATAATGCACAGCCAATGTTAGTACAGCAAGGCTCGCCAGAGGGGGGGAGACAGGCAGCATGGCAGGCATTCACCACATGAACAATGAACCTCTGGATTCTACCTCATTTATCTCTTTTTGCACTAGTTTTTTAAAAAAAATTTTTATTTGTAATAAATTTCACGACACAAGTTCATGACAATAAACTCCGATTCTGATTGCTCCAAAATGGTGCCCAACCAAGCCTTTCCCTAATCAACGTTCAGCACCACCTTCAATTGCCTTTTTAGATATTGACGAATGTCAGGCCCACTTATTTCAAACTTTGGATATTGTATCTTTATAATCGTATATCCTTTGGCAACAATAGTTGGAAATCATCCTTGGTAAAAAAGTTATTTTAATATATCTTCAGCTGCCTGAAATAATGGGAGCCAGGGAATTGAAAACACCAGCATGTTTTTTCTCCCTAACTCTTGGCAATCCTGATGCAGTTGCCCCTGTCCTCCTTCTCCTCATACAGTCCTTATGCTGGTGGTCCCATCTCATAGTTCAGCCTTCTGCCAGTTTGATTCACTCCACGTGGATGCAAGGAATGGCTGAGAGCCGGGCAATGACCGATAGGGCCAGACAACATCCCACTACAGGCTTGAAAGTTGCACTATGTGCAGTGGCCATGCCTAAATCCAACTTTTACAGTGTATTTGTAATAATATTATCAACCTGACTCTATGGAATTTTGCCAGGACTCTGCTGTCACAAAATTTCATCTAGAGAGCGGAGTTAGCTTGATAGATGCTCTTTCCAGTTAATCCAAAATGTATCAATGACACTATAGGGAAACAGGGCTCCTTAATACCTCATGTGGTCAAATGCTACTTTAATGTTAATAGCAGTCACTTTCACCTGACCTCTGGAGGGTAGATCTTTAACCTATTTTTTTGGACATGGGATGTAAACTGAGTGATTTTGGCATTGGTGAGTAGATTCCTTCTAGAGTGATGTATCTGTATCCATTCAGGTGATTGATTAACATTCTATCAAGTTGTGTATGACAGAGAGGTTACTGATCTCACATTACCCAGCCCTTTTTCAATACCCATGCTGCCACATACTTGGCCTAAAACTTCTGATTAATTGCGACCACTAAATGCTAACATATTGTCATGTAGAGATCTTGACTGAGAAATCCATCTGCACGATGAAAGAAAATCTGGCTCCACACAGATGAAAATTGCAATAAAATGTAATTAACAAATTAGCATATTTTGGGAAATTTATTGCCAGTCAATAAAATCATGTAGTTTTTTTTGATACCTTAGTGTTGTTTTTTTCTGGCTTTCATTCAACATTGGTGCTGTGCCCAGCATCTGTTTCTGCTTTAAATCGAGACCTAGTGCTCTTACCTCACAGAAGAACCAGCTTCCAAGAAAAGTGAATGGCTGGACAGAAATGCCACTGATGCAGGCATACACACAATAGAAATCGGATTCTCCAAAGTTATCAGTTATCCAAAATTTTTTTTTAAATTTGGATGAACGAAGATATCTGAAATCCTTATTTATCTGAAATTATTTTGGAGCCCAACTGATCGGGGACACCAGGCTCCCGGCGTCGGCAGCAGTGGACTTCAGGCTCCCAGTGGCAGCAGACCTTAGGCTCCTGGCAGCAGCAGATCTTGGGGTCCTGGCACTGGTAGCCGCAAATCTCTGGCTCCTGGTAGCAGTGGGGACTTCAAGCTCCCGGACAGGAGTGGGACCCTAAGGCTCCTGGCATGAGTGGGGCTTCGGTGGGGAGGTGTTGGTGATCGGAGGTTGCCAGCATTTTTTCTGGTGAGAATTAAACATTATTTTACTGCTAAAAATGCTTTACCTTGTTGTTTATTGTTGTGTAAACAATGTTACAAGTAATTTGCTGTTGCTATTAGGCTGTTTATAAAAAAATGACTGGTTCCTGGGCATTTTGGATAATTGGAGTTGTACTGAATTTTGTTCAGCAAGTAGACCATATGCGGCCTTGGAACAACCAACCACTGATCATTTAGATGCTGGGGTGGTGGTTTGGTGGGGGGTTGTTGTCAAAGAACAAATGCTTACAACTTTGATGGAGGTTTCGCAAAGTTCTTCAGAAGGACAAGAACCTGCATAACATTGTGCAAAGACTCTTTTGGAATGAGCCCTGCTCATAGGAAGATGCTGGGAAGATGCCTTCCAGCTCAAAGTGCCCATCTAGATGTGGTCTTCAAACTTTTTCTTATCACTCACATACTACTTTAAGTAATCCCTAAGCCATAGGTGCTCTGTGATTAGTAAGGGATTACTTAAATTGGTATGAGAATGGAAAGAAAAAGTTCCACTGTTTTAATTGTACCTAATTGACTCGTGGCATCACGAAGATCCTGAGGCAGTTTACCTTGGTCCCAACAAAGCTTGAAAAACTCATGCAGTTTGGCATGCAGAGTTTTGCCGCCAGCCTTCCAGACTTCTGGGGGGATTCCATCCATACCTGCTGCTTTGCCACTTTTCAGTTGTTCGATTGCCTTATATGTCTCATCCAGGGTGGGAACCTCATCCAGCTCTAGCCTTAGGGGCTGTTGAGGGAGCTGGAGCAGGGCAGAATCTTGGACTGAGCGGTTGGTACTGAAAAGAGATTGGAAGTGTTCTGACCATCGGTTGAGGATGGAGATCTTGTCGCTGAGGAGGACTTTGCCGTCTGAGCTGCGCAGCGGGCTTTGGACTTGGGGTGAGGGGCCGTACACAGCCTTTAGAGCCTCGTAGAAACCCCTGAAGTCGCCAATGTCCGCGCTGAGCTGTGTTCGTTTGGCGAGGCTAGTCCACCACTCATTTTGGATCTCCCGGAGTTTGCGCTGAAGATGGCTGCATGCGCGACGGAAGGCTTGTTTTTTCTCTGGACAGGACGGCTTTGTAAGGTGAGCCTGGTGGGCAGCTCGCTTCTTTGCCAGCAGCTCCTGGATTTCCTGGCTGTTTTCGTCAAACCAGTCCTTGTTTTTCCTGGAGGAGAAGCCCAGTACAAAAACAAAGGCGAGAAATCAGACTGCTCAAACTACAGGGGAATCACGTTGCTCTCCATTGCAGGCAAAATCTTCGCTAGGATTCTACTAAATAGAATAATACCTAGTGTCGCCGAGAATATTCTCCCAGAATCACAGTGCGGCTTTCGCGCAAACAGAGGAACCACTGACATGGTCTTTGCCCTCAGACAGCTCCAAGAAAAGTGCAGAGAACAAAACAAAGGACTCTACATCACCTTTGTTGACCTCACCAAAGCCTTCGACACCGTGAGCAGGAAAGGGCTTTGGCAAATAGTAGAGCGCATCGGATGTCCCCCAAAGTTCCTCAACATGATTATCCAACTGCACGAAAACCAACAAGGTCGGGTCAGATACAGCAATGAGCTCTCTGAACCCTTCTCCATTAACAATGGCGTGAAGCAAGGCTGTGTTCTCGCACCAACCCTCTTTTCAATCTTCTTCAGCATGATGCTGAACCAAGCCATGAAAGACCCCAACAATGAAGACGCTGTTTACATCCGGTACCGCACGGATGGCAGTCTCTTCAATCTGAGGCGCCTGCAAGCTCACACCAAGACACAAGAGAAACTTGTCCGTGAACTACTCTTTGCAGATGATGCCGCTTTAGTTGCCCATTCAGAGCCAGCTCTTCAGCGCTTGACGTCCTGCTTTGTGGAAACTGCCAAAATGTTTGGCCTGGAAGTCAGCCTGAAGAAAACTGAGGTCCTCCATCAGCCAGCTCCCCACCATGACTACCAGCCCCCCCCACATCTCCATCGGGCACACAAAACTCAAAACGGTCAACCAGTTTACCTATCTCGGCTGCACCATTTCATCAGATGCAAGGATCGACAATGAGATAGACAACAGACTCGCCAAGGCAAATAGCGCCTTTGGAAGACTACACAAAAGAGTCTGGAAAAACAACCAACTGAAAAACCTCACAAAGATAAGCGTATACAGAGCCGTTGTCATACCCACACTCCTGTTCGGCTCCGAATCATGGGTCCTCTACCGGCACCACCTACGGCTCCTAGAACGCTTCCACCAGCGTTGTCTCCGCTCCATCCTCAACATCCATTGGAGCGCTCACACCCCTAACGTCGAGGTACTCGAGATGGCAGAGGTCGACAGCATCGAGTCCACGCTGCTGAAGATCCAGCTGCGCTGGATGGGTCACGTCTCCAGAATGGAGGACCATCGTCTTCCCAAGATCGTATTATATGGCGAGCTCTCCACTGGCCACCGTGACAGAGGTGCACCAAAGAAAAGGTACAAGGACTGCCTAAAGAAATCTCTTGGTTCCTGCCACATTGACCACCGCCAGTGGGCTGATAACGCCTCAAACCGTGCATCTTGGCGCCTCACAGTTTGGCGGGCAGCAGCCTCCTTTGAAGAAGACCGCAGAGCCCACCTCACTGACAAAAGGCAAAGGAGGAAAAACCCAACACCCAACCCCAACCAACCAATTTTCCCTTGCAACCGCTGCAATCGTGTCTGCCTGTCCCGCATCGGACTGGTCAGCCACAAACGAGCCTGCAGCTGACGTGGACTTTTTACCCCCTCCATAAATCTTCGTCCGCGAAGCCAAGCCAAAGAAAGAATTGACTCGTTATGTACATAGTTTCAAAACTCCAAAGTAAATAGGTCAATGACAACTTTTCTCAAGCAAAATATTTCTGTAACAGTTGGGTCTAAAGCAGTGATCCTCCACCTTCCCTTCCCCCTCAAATGCCACTTCAAATAATCCCTTTCTCATCACAGAAAACCTATGGTATTGGGATTATTTAAAGTGCTGTGCGAGTTGTGATGGAACAACTCCATAGCTATTAGGACTGTCTGTGTGAATGTACTGTATGGACCCCCTGCACTTGTGAATCCTCCCCTCGGAATCCCCATAAAGGCTGTTATGCTCAAACTCCTCCTTCATACCCACCTTGGAATCGGGCCAGCAACATGTGAGATGCGCTGATGTCTTATGGTGATTAAAGCCTATTAATCACAACTCTGTCTAATGTGGATGATCGATAGTGATACATGAGTGGAAAGAAAAAGTTTGAAAACCACTGACCTAGACTATTACTAACTTATCTGTATAAATTCCATTTTAGATATCCCACCCAATACCATTCTATGCCATGGCTTTAATTGCTCATTCAAATATTTTTTGAAGGTTGCCAAAGTATCTGTCCCCTGCATCCCCTAATGAAGTGTGTTCCAGGCTTCAACACCCTACTTGGGTTTAATGTTCCTTCTTAAAATATATTCTCAAATCTTCGTTTCCTTATGTTTGGCAATAGATTATAGAACATATTAATCTACAGCACAGTACAGACCCTTGGTGAACCGTGTTGCTCCAACATAATAACCTACTCTCCTATAAATGCCTTGAATTTCTCTACTGAATAACCCCTCAATTTTCTTTTGTTCTCTCTACAGGGACAATGGATCCCCATTTAAGGTGAACATTCCTTGCCATCTAATCTATCTGTAACCCTCATCATACAATCTTGCACTTTTGGTCACCCTGCACTGCACCAAACATCTCTTTCAAGCTTGAAAGATAAACTTATTGACCAAAATTGGAAGGTTTCTTTATAACTTGCCCAAGAGACTTTTAATCCAACATCTGGAATGTACCAGTGAATAACAAAGTGCCATGAGAGGCAAATAATACCAGAGAGATGTCCTGACATTATGATAGAATTCTCAGAGAACGAGAGTGTAACTTTGAACCCAAAAGAGACAGCTATTACTGAAATAGAGGTCAAAACCTTGAAGAACTCAACAGGTCTGCAGGATCTGTGGAGGTAAAAAGTGCTTGTGAGATGTTTAATTTTGGGATGTGTATCAGGTGGTAAAGATCTGGGGAATGTTGGGGAGCAAAGGGATCCAGGAGTTCAGATACATAGTATCCTGAAAATAGCATGACAGGTAGATAGGGTGGTTATAAAGGATTCTGTCACATTGGCCTTCATTGATCACTGAATATTGAGAAAAGCAGTTGGGAGGCCATTTTGCAGTTGGATAAGACATTGGTGAGGATTGTGTTCAGTTTTGGTCACTGTGTTATGGAAAGATGTTGTCAACTGGAAACTGTGCAGAGAAGCAGAGGCCTAAGCTATTGGGTGAGGTTGAGCAGAGAGAACTTTATTCCTTGGGGAGAAGGAATATGAAGCGTGATCTCATAGAGGTATAAAAATCATCGGAGGAATAGATTGGGTAAACTTTGAGAGTCCTTTGCCCACGGATAGAGGTTGAAGGACAGGGGAAGAAATTAACATGAACCCGAGGGGTAACAATTTACATAGAGGGTGTTGGGTGTATGGAATGGGCTACTACTAGTGGTGGTTGAGGCAGGTATTATTGTAACGTTTAAGAAAAAGAATGGCCAAATACATGGATTGGATAGATTTGGAAGGATATGGACCACATGCTGGCAGGTGAGACTAGTGTGGTTCGGACATTTTGCTTAAAGTGGGCAAGATGGGCTGAAGGGCCCATTTCTGTGGTTTACTTCTGAATCTACATTTTGTGTTGTAATTTTGCATCAGGACTGAGTGAGAACGGGTAAGATTACCATTTATATATAGCAACAGGTAGGGAAGGAGGAATGGGATAGAGATTGGTAGATGATAGATGGAAGAAAATTGGAAGGGGGGTGTGGGAAGAAGATTCAAATAGGTGAGAGGTTGAGCTAGATGTAGAAGCAAGTAGGGGGAGAGGCTGGGAGAAGTGAACAAAGGAAGAAGCAAACAAGGTGGACAGGTGTGTGTGTGTGTGTGTGTGTGTGTGTGTGTGTGTGTGTGTGTGTGTGTGTGTGTGTGTGTGTGTGTGTGTGTGTGTGTGTGTGTGTGTGTGTGTGTGTGTGTGTGTGTGTGTGTGTGTGTGTGTGTGTGTGGAGAACATCAGGGGTCTGGGTTACCTGATTATTTCAATACTGTAAGCTGTCCAAAGAGAATATGAGATGGGGTTCTTTATGCTTCTATTGGCCTCTCCATAGCAATGCGAGAATGGGAAGCAGTTTAAAAATGACGTGCAGTCAATCAGGAAATATGTGGAAATGCTCTGTTAACTATAGCCACATTTCTGGAAAGGGGGATTTTTGGAAGCATTAAAGTGGCGGCTACTTCATTTAACACAGATCCCGTGGCGACGGAGGCAATGAGGCATTGAGTTTGACATTGCGGACAATAGAGCATTTGTGTTGTGTTGGTCTCTAACCTTTGAAAACTGCAAGTACAAGCTTACCTGGCTTTTGACTTTTACATTAGCTCTGCAGATCCCTCTGCCCTCAGCCCAAGTGGTCTCTGCACCCTCCACACTCCCATTATTGTCACATGCATGTATTCCTGACCACCCTTCCGCAGCAGCTGAAAGTGTGGGAGTTGTATTGCACTGTAAAAACCCTTTGCGGGCTATTCCTAATGGCAGAAGTGTGGGGAAAGAGTTTCCAACAAAGACATTTGGCCACCAAATGCTCCTTGTTCCTTAGCATTGCACCAAGGTGTGTGGTGCTAGGGCTGTCCTGCAGCTGGCACGAGCAAATTTGACTATTTCATTTAGAGTTTTAAAAACATAATATTGGTGATTGTTCACCATTCAATGGAGACAAAAGCAGCACCAATTAATTTCTTGAGGCTTATTTTTAACTGATCAAATTTACAATATATTGAAATATTTAATTATACCATTAAGTAGTCCAATGTAATTTGTAACTTATATATAGAATAAAATTAAATTTATTTTTCCATCCTCAGGTTAGATTTCATGTTCAAGCTCAGTGGGCAGACTATTTTTTTAAATGTGGAGAAAATTGAAAATTGCCAGGTGCTTAAGGGGCCTGAGAGTTCTCATGCTGGATGGCCTGAAGGTAAACATGCAGGTTGAGTCAGTAGTGAAGAAGGCAAATGCAATGCTGGCATTCATTTGAAGAGGAATAGAATATAAGAGCAGGGATGTTGAGACTCTAGCCGCTTTCAGGTGCATCCTCTGCCTTGAGGGTGGCTTGCAGGAGCGGATCCCAGCCTAAAGACTCACCTTTCAAGTGACAGCCCCAAAAGGCTGCTACAGCCCACCCCCGCATCTGAAGGAGACGGGGAGACTGGTGCCACCCGTCATAAATATGCGGCATAGCAATGGCCATCTTCCCTACCCATAATCCCCCATGCAGGTGGAACTGCTCTGTGCTTCCCTCTCAGTTCCATCTGCATGGGGGTTTATGGGTAGGGAAGATGGCCATTGCTATGCCGCATTTTGAGCAGCAGAGAGCGGCCCCGGTGCATGAGCGGCCAGCTGGGCTGAGATAGCCCACACTGGCTGCTCCCCGATGTCCCCCGCCGGCCGTCCCCACCCTGCTTCCTGAAGCCTCCCTCCTCGCTGCCCAACAGCCCCCTCCCTCCTACCTGAAGCCCCCCTCCCTCCTACCTGAAGCACCCCGCCCTGCTGCCTGACAGACCCTGCCTTACTGGAGAGGGGAGGTCGGCGGTACATCGGGGCAGGGGCGGCCAGCAGGGGACATCGGGATAGGGGTGGCCGGTGGGGGACCTTGGGGCAGGGGCAGCAGGGAGGGGTCTGTCGTGCAGTAGGGAAGGGAGCTGTCGGGCAGCAGGGAAGGGGGCTGTCAGGTCGTGTGGCGGGAATTGTCAGGTCATGCAGCAGGGGACTGTCAGGTTGTGTGGCGGGGGGTTGTCAGGCAGCAGGGAGTTGAGTCGCCGGCTGATAGTGTCATCAGCCCGTCCCTTAGCAGCCACTTTCAGGCAGCTACATACAGGTGCGTTGGGGGACTTCGCTGATCCGCAGATTATCCCTCCCAGAGAACAGTTGGTGAGTGCGCCTCAGAGGCGCATCAGTCTCTTTCATGTGGGTACTCTGACAGCCGCATAGGGGTAGAATATGTGGCTTTACATCGGGGTATTCTGGCCACCTGAAAGAGCCTTATGTTAGTCACTGGTGAGATTTCACATGGAGTATTGGGAACAGTTTTGGGCTGCTCATTTAAGAAAGAACGTGCTGACATTGAAGAGGGTTCAGAAGAGGTTCAGAAGGATGATTCTGGGAATGGAAGGATTATCGTATGAGGAATGTTTGACAGCTCTTGGCCTGCACTCGTGGGAATTTAGAAGAATGTGGGGGCACAACTGAATGCAGAATTGAAGAGTGTCTACTTAGAACAGTGGTGCACAGAAAGTGCTCTTGCCAGAAGGTGATGAATCTGTTTAATTTGTTGCCACAGAGAGTAATGGAGGCCAAGTCATTGGATGTATTTAAGGGAGTGATTGATAGGTTCTTAATTAGCCAGGGCATCAAAGGATAGGGGGAGAAGGCCAGACAATGGGGTTGAATGGGAAAATGGACCAACTCATGATTGAATGGTGAGGCAGAATTGACAGACTGACTAGCCTATTTAGCTCCTATGTCTTATGGACCTACCTTTATTATAATTTGACTCTACATGTACAGCCCAATGCAACAGCATTTCTCCAGATCACAGTGCACAATACAAAGCATATTATTGTCACATATATACATGAAGATATAATTTAAAATAAATATTCATAAATATTTTGAGATAATTGATACTGTTCTTCAATTTCATAGTCTGCAACAATAAGCTAATTCTCAGCCTGGCAAACCTGATTTTGATGTTCCTGTTCCCTTTCCCTGATGGTAGGGAATCAAAGATATTGCGTGCTGGATGTAAACAATCATCCATAATTCTATGAGTCCTAAGATAGTTAAAGATGGCACTTACAAAAGTTAAATAGTGCCTAAAATAACTGAGCCTGATATTTTGAAGGCTTGCAGGATTTTGAAATTGGTCTGAGTTAAATGTCTATTTATCATTCAATAGAATCTAATAATTAAAGTGGAATAAATTCAGTCAGGCTTTACTTTTCAACATTCATTTTCAAATACCAAAGATCAATCCAGTTTTATAACAACCAACCTTGCTCTGTAAATGATTCTGCAATCGGCTTCAATGTGATCAGTATTGATTTATGGACCTGCACTAAAGTTAATGTCCTGTATTTGATATGCATTTAATTTATTGTATTTTGGGGGCTGATCCTAGTTTGATGGGTAATCGATTTAAAATCCTGAAATTTATCGTCATCTAATAAGAAACAGGAATGCGTCTGTTACTTTGGACAATACAAGTTCTTCTCATTGGTCTGATCAGTGAATCAACTTAAATTATTGCTGCAGTAAGTGGACTTTTCCGGTCTGAACTCTATTTACAGACTACTTATGAAATATTGACCGCAAAATTGGTGAATTCTGACATAACTTTTCACTTACTGATAAATTGAGACAAAGTTGAAATTTAAAAAAAATCTGAAGCAAAGCAAACAAATATGAGACGAATGGTATTCATAGAAGTCAAATAAAGTTTTGATTGTTGTAGACTGCAAGATGTCAGTTGGGTGGCTGATACAAAATTATTTATATAATAAGAATAGTGTAACCTTAAGAGCGGCAATTATTATTGACTTTCAAAAACAAAAATATAACTTAAAACACTGAAATATTTTGCTCTATGAAAAATCAAATCCCTTGGGCCAGATAAAACAACTTGGAACTGGCTTTAATCACTATTAAATCCACTACAATGAATGATTCCATTATAAGCACCAGTGCATTTATAAAAAAGCTAAATGGGCTGCTCACATCTTGGTAACCAAGGTAATATTGAGGCCAATATGAACAGTTGTGTGTGACTGAGTCATTCAATTTGCAACCTGGATAGCTAAAAATCATTAAAATGGTTTTCAACACAATCTATTTGTCATTGCTTGGACCTGAGGAACAAAATTTAATGGCAGATTTGAAAGGCCATTTCACCCAGTGATGCCCCTTGCAAAGAAACCTAGATTATCCCCATCACAGCATTGGGTGAGTTCTTAAGTGCCACCTTAACTCTATCTGGAAGAACAATTTCGGTTTTGGTTAGTTGTATGACAAAATACTTCCTACATCCTACATCCTACTTGTATTTAACATCCAGGAGTAATACAGCCAAAGTTTAGTTAAAGAATTAATTTTTTTGTGTGTCTTTGTCAGAAGTGCTAGGGTTCGTACAAGGTCCATTTTTATTCCCTACTTCTGTCTCTCTCTGACATAGTTTAATCCTACATTACATACCATTATCATGTCAAAATTTTGCTGACGATTCATGATCAGGACTTTGAAATACATAATATGAACTGGAAAAAAAATCTTAATACCACATCAAAATAACCCTGTAATGGAATGGCACATATGGTAGAATATTGATTAAGTGTCCAGCACTAAATTATTTTGGCAAAAGAAAAGAAATGGGTGTAAACTTTAACTGAATATTCACCCTGAATTCCCACATGCATCAGCTTGAATGTGCAACCACAGATCAGGAGTATAATGAAGATCATTAAAGTTGTATGTATGGACAAAAAATAATCAAGGACTTTACATTTGACAAGGCATGGGTATTGCAGTACAATCAGTTTTCAATGCAGAAGAAATGACATAAATTTTCAAACTATTAATGCACTGTATTTGCAAATCAAGTAGCTAACTGCATTTTTGGAAATAAATGTGACTATTAGCTTAACCTGGTTATTAAGCAGGGATCCTTGGATTCCAGCATCTATGAGCTGAAGATATGCTTCAACCTGTTCTACTAGCAAAGAGTTTTTTTTCATACATTAACTGAAACGGTGAACTTCTTAAGATGGAAAATATGTCACACTGTTATCAGTTTAATTTCACTTTGTTTTATTAAAAGTTAAAAATAGATTTTGTAGGTTACGAGCATCTAACTTAATTTCAGCCAGTGAACACGTACTGGGTACCATACGTGTTAAGTTCACCATGTACACAAAGTGATTGTGGCACTCGGGTGATTGTGACAGGAAACCCTAGGTCCCATTAGGTGTTACCTCGCAAATAAATAAGCTGTAATACTTCAAAATGCGTGCTTTTCATTTGCAATTTAAACACACTAGAGTGACAGAGTCTGAGAGGAGATATTGTGAGAGACTACTATCTGGAAGAAATTGAGACTAGGAGCTTGAGACAGGATTTTATTAAGGTCTTTATAATCATGAAGGTGATTAATTAGGTGAATTGATGGTCTGTTTCCTAGAGTTGGAGAATCGAAGAGGAGAGACTATGATTATAAAGTTAGGAGGGTGGAATTTAGAAGAGATGCCAAGTGAACACTTTTTCATTTGGAAATAGTTGGGCATATGGAATGGGCAAAGCTACCAGCCACCATTATTTCAACCTTCTACAGGAGCTCTACCAAGAGCATCCTGCCCAGCTACATCGCAATGTGGTACAGTGGCTACAGAGAAATGGATTGGAGGTCAATCCACTGGACCATAAGGCAGCAGGGAAGATTACTGAAGTCTTCCCCCCATTGTTGTCTGAAGAGGGGACGCAAAATTATTGAGGACCCCTTCGATCCCACACACAGCATCTTTCAGCTGCTCCCCTTGGGAAAGAGATACAGGAGGATCAGAGCCAGCACCACCAGGCTGAGGAGCAGCTTCTTCCAACGGGCGGTGAGAATGGTGAACGACCAATGGAACTCCTCACACTAACACTTGTCCTGCATATGTATTATTTGTCTGTATGTGTGTTGTGTCCAACTTTGCTGATGAGCCAAACCTGAATCATCCATTTTACAGTGGATGCCGTAAACACAGAGTGGGGCAGCACATGACTCCCGAAGGTGCGGCGGTACTCACCTTGCTCCATGCATGAGCTGTTGATGGGTAACAGTCTCCATGACTACCATGACTATGGAGTTTATTCTCAAGGCAACAGTTGCTACTGATCTCTATTCAGGTCATTGGCTACACAATGTTACTCCCCCCCACCCCAACATCTACTTTAATTGGCCCTCTGCGTGGATGTCAGTGCTTCATTGGCCTGTTGAGTGATCAATCAAATCATGGATGGGCCCCATTGGCTTCAGCTTACTCAGCCTAATAGGTAATCTGCTGCTGGTTGGGCCATCTGCAAACTTGATGACACCTGTTGGAGCTGGATCTGGCAATGAAGTCATGGGTCAGTTACATGAACAGGAGTAGGCTGAGCACACAGCCCTGAGGTGTACCAGTTCACTAATGATTGCTTGATACTCTGACCAAATGATAGTCCTTCAGATAACGAAACTGTTTATGACCAGAAACAACAGAATCTGGGCAACATTCAAAAATGGGGTGATAAATGAGAGGTAACAATACTTTTATACTTAAATCAAGCAAAGGCCATCTCCAATAAGCATCTATCCTTCACTGCCAACATTGTGAGTTGTGACTCATTTCTTGAATAAGGCACAAGCCAGATATGTATTGCAATAATCACCTACAGTAGTTGGTGCACTGCTCCAACATTCAATCAACTGAACACTATCTGGGATTGACATCCCATTGATAAGTTTAAATATTTATAGGCTCCAGCATTCATTTTGTCTGCCGTGTGTAGCATTTGTGGCAAACAATATTCACCAAGGTTTCTCCTGAACTGTAATGTATAACAATGGAATTCCTCTCCTTTTTCTTCTGAGAAAGTCTCATGGAATTGTAAATGATGTAACTCCAGTCTATTTCTGTGCATGGGATTCCTCGTCTCCATCAAAGGTGGGACAGAAGATGCTTGATGGGCCAGTAGGAGGATTGTTGGATTCAATGGACTTGCTTTGAAAAGACTTAAGGAGGTCCATATAGAATTGTAGAGTCCTTCAGCATAGAACAGGCACAGGGCCAGCATTTTTCACTCCTTGGCCCACCTTGCTAATGAACCTTGCTAGATTCTGATGTAGACTTCAATAACCTTCCTCATTCTCCACTACACTTCTCACTTTGGTGTCCTCTGCAAGTCAAATTCAAGTTTATTTTCATCCAAGGAAAGAGCGTTCTCTGGTGCAAAATCATGCAGACACACATACAGACAAATGTTACATTTGCAGAACTTATTTTCATATATAAAAATAAATAAATATTGTTGAATAAATAGGAGTGTCTCAGAGGGTTTGTTAACCAGTTTATTCAGTCGATCAGTAGACTCACTGCCCGTGGGAAGAATGTACTTATCATGTTATTTATACTGCCATCCAAATAATGTGTAGATAACAAGCAACAGTGGACATTGTAACAGACCCTAAACCACTTCACTGATAACAGGTCTCCAGTGCTACTTTTTGACTCCTTCCTCAAAGCCAATTTTAAATTCAATGGGCCAGTTCCTTTTGGATTCCATGTAATCTAACCTGCCATATGGAACTATTGCAAAGCCCTTACTAAAATCCATATATACAGTATGTATATTTAAAAACATCCTCACATCAATCATCTTCTCACATTTAAAAATAACTCATCAGATTTGTGAGACATAATCTGCCGTACATGAATTCATGCTGACTGCCTCTCCAAATGCTGATCGATCCCTCTGCTCAGAATCATCTCCAGCAGTATTCCAACTACTGGCTCTCTGGTCTAACATTCCCTCACAACATCATACTCCATAGAGAACAGACAAGGGCCATGGATTTTCTAAGATTAAATGAGCATTTCAAGGAGGTTCAGACAATATTTTTGAAACCTATCAAGAAAGTTTTTATCATGACGGAGTTCTAACTACCTTTTGAGGGAACTTGGTATTGGGCATGCATACAATGTTGTCTTACTTCTGAGATGGTTGAATGCATCTAGAACTGCCATACTGGGGCTGGGGCTTGCAAGAGGATACTGACATTTGTTTGCTTGCCCTCCTGATATATTTGGATGATTTTGCAGAGCCTGGAAGGTAGATACCTCTCCAGAGACTTGAGACATCTCTCTGACATTTAGGTTTCTCTCCAAATCAAGCACAAGTAATCTTGAGTGCAATGCAAATACCCATTTCTTGATGAAACTAAATTATAATTCTCACTCTGCAGCACATGGAACACAATGCCAACACACCACTCTTTCCAGAACAAGGGAGCACAGTCCATGGATAAATCACTCAGGAATGAGATGAGGAGAAAATCTTTCACTCAGAGAGCTGAGTGGAGTTCCCTATCACAGAGATTTGTTGAGGCCAGTGCATCAGATATATTCAAAAGAGAATTGGATGTGGTCCTTATGGAAAAAGAGATCAACAGGAATAGATAAAAGTGAAGTTATGCCATTTACAAAAGGTGATTATATGATATCTCAATGAAATACTCAGTTTACTCATACGAAAAGTGGGATCAAATATTTGGGGATTAGAACAGATGATAATTTGAAGTTATTTAAATTGAACAACCTACCTTTGCTTCATAAAGTTGGAGGATTTCAAAAAGTGGATGACGTTACCTACTACCTTAATAGGGAGTGCTAACTGTATAAAGATGAACATTTTTCTAAGAATTCAAAATCTCTTCCAGTCATTACGTATTTCAATATCTCAGAATTTTTTAAAGGAACTCAATAAATGAGTGTTGATGCAGAAATTTACATGGAAATATGAATGTGGAGGGGGGATTACATCTTCCATATTTTTATAATTATTATAGAACAGCTCAGATGCGATTTATTGAGTCCTTCTTTGAAGGAGAGACCATACCGGCATGGGTTAATATAGAACTGGGGAAAATTGGAGAAAAGGCAGCTGCAGCCTTTATCTACAAATGGAATTCACACTGCACCCCTTTGTTTCAGAATAGTTTGATGCCTTTTCATGAGGAGTTAGAATTATAGAAGATTGCTATGAACAGAGACAGTTTATGCCCTTTATTCAAATGAGGGATAAATAAGGAATAACTAGAAACACGTTTTTTTGCTACTTTCAAATAAAAATATTTTTAAGAGACAAATTAGGATCATAGAGTTTGTTACCCCCATGCAGTGAAGTGGAAACTCTTATTAGAGAGGAACAGTATGGAAATTTACTTCTCCAATAAAATGTGACGAGCCCAGAGGTCCCCAAAACCCAGCAGCAATAGATATTCACCAAGACAAATGGTTACTTCAACAAAAGTTGCTTCTAATTATCTTTAAACATGAAAATAGAATCAAACTTTAACATCCCTATGGACTTACTTAATCTAATTTAACCCCCTTCTAATTCTAAGTGCATGTGTGTGCAAGTCAGAAAAGTTATTTGGTTCACAGTCCAATCTCACTTCTCATTCCTACAAGTTCACTGGATTCAGGCAATTCTTATACTGTGCACAGAATTTAACATTTATAAAGTTCACCAGGCTTTGGTGCTTGATTTGGTTACTGCTCAGGAAGATTCCTGTTGGTTTTCAGAAAGAGATTTGTTGTTCCTTTTTAATCAGCCACTTCAGTGTCTTGCTGGCAAAACTTGCCCCTTCAGGGTTCTCCAGATGATAACCTCTTTCTTTCAGGTTACCACAGAGACCTTTTTGTTTCTCTTATTCCAAATGAAACATTAGACAGCTAGTCCTCTCCTCTTGCACGAACCACAAGGGCTTTTACGAGGTCATCTTCAAAACTGGGCTTCTTGCCAGCTTGTCCTGTTCCAAACCCAGCTGCTCTTGCTGGCTGTAACACTGACAAGTGATCTCTGCTTCTCTCTCTCTCTCTCTCTCTCTCTCTCCCTCTCTCTCTCTCTCCCTCCTCTCTCTCTCTCTCTCTCCCTCCTCTCTCTCTCTCTCTCTCTCTCTCTCTCTCTTTCTCTCTCTCTCTCTCTCAGAGACAAAGCCTGTTTGACACTCTCTCTACTTGAAAAACCACATGACTCTCTTACAACCACAAGCTCTTTTTCCGGACAGCCACGGCTCCAGCATTCTCTGCCTAATCTGTTGCCTTTGGTAAATAACAATCCATTAATGAAGTCTCTTGAGCACTCTTCAAATCTCTTGCAAAAGGTGTGAGGCCTTAATATGTCTAGCATTGGGCAGAGCTCCAGCATTTCAAATAAGAAATGTTAAAACACTTTAGTTTTAAAGTGTTTGTATGTGACCTACTCTAACAAATCTTTCCCAATTTATCTCCCAAAAACATATCTATATTCTCTTTCACAGTATCTCTATTACAACTTGTAAACCTGGATTTTATAAATCTAAACAGATTTGGGTACAAGTTTTTAATATTACAATTAATGCATAAAGATGTATAATTAATGCATAAAGATAAACTGTATCAATCTATATCATACATTGGACATACAATCTCTGCACAAATCCATCCAGGTTTGTTCATCTATGTCCAATGTATGATATAGATTGATACAGTTTATCTTTATGCATTAATTATACATCACAGCATACAAGTTGCATAAAGTAAAATCGGATTTCTCAAATAAGTGTTTCAGGTGTGGAATAGAAGAAGGTACTTTTCTACATTCAACCTGGGGCGTGTCCAAAAGTAAGACCTTTTTGGTTGAAATTCGAGGAATTTCTAGAACTAATTACTGGTATTTCATACCCACAAAATCCTGACTTATTTTTATTAGAGAACGTGGAAGGGGCAAACCCTAAACTGAATCTTACGCTAAATCAAAGGTGTTTGTGGAAATAATATTGGCGTTGGTAAGAATGTATATTGCAGTAACTTAAAAGACGGACTCATGTCAACAGACTATATGCGTAAATTCTAAAGTCTATCTCATTGGAAAACATTACTGCTAATTTGAGAAATAAGTACAATACATATTTACAAATATGGAGCCCATATTTAGATAGGTATTGTGGTTTAATTTTGTCTCTTCCAATCGCTGATTCCTACGATCCCACCCGATGCTGCAGATTTTCCTTTTTTTTCATTCTTTTTCCTTAATATGTTATTATACAATTAAAAAATGTGTAAGTTATGACTGATTTTGTCTGGGGGATTGGGGTTAGGAAGGGCTTTAGTTTTAATCTGTACTAATGTGATGGACGCAAATTATTGATTATACTGTATATTAAATGTATGAAAATTTTAAAATAAAGTGTTCAAAAAGAACAGGATTGGAGAGAAAGCAGGAATAGGGTGCTAAGGTATTGTCCTCAGCCATGATCAGAATGAATAGGGGTGCAGGCTTGAAAGGCTTCTCCTGCTCTTATTTTCTGTATGACTCCAATGGTGCCCGAAGGTAACTAACAATCACTTTCTCAATAGAGAGCTGGAGTAGGCCCTTCGGCCCGTTGAGCCAGCACCGCCATTTTACAGATCATGGCTGATCACTACATCAGTACCCCTTTCCAGCCTTATCCCCATAACCCTTAACTCCTTTGCCCACTAGAGTCTTATCTAACTCTCTTTTGAACATAATCAGCGAATCTGCCTCTACCACCCTCTGTGGCAGAGCATTCCACAGATTCACACTTCTCTGGGTAAAAAAATGTTTTCTCATCTCCGTCCTAAAGGGCCTACCCTGTATTCTTAAACTATGCCCTCTAGTCCTCGTCTCCCCCATCATTGGGAACAAGTAATCCAACTTCACCCTGTCTATCCCCCTGATGATTTTGTATACCTCAATCATGTCCCCCCTCATCCTTCTAAACTCCATCGGATACAAGTCCAGTTTTTCTTGCCTTTCAGCATATGTCAACCCCGCCATCCCTGGAACTAACCTTGTAAATCTGCGCTGCACACCCTCTATAGCTAGTATGTCCTTCCTCAAAATTGGAGACCAGAACTGGACGCAATACTCCAGGTGGGGTCTCACCAGGGCCCTGTACAACTGCAGAAGGGCGTCTCTGTTCCTATACTCCAATCCCCTCTTTATGAAAGCCAACATGCTATTAGCCTTCTTCACAGCTTTCTGAACCTGCATGCTAGTCTTCAGTGACCGGTGAACAAGTACTCCCAGATCCATTTGCTCCTCCCCACTCCCTAGCTTGTCTCCATTTAAATAATACTCAGCTTTCCTATTATTGCCCCCAAAATGGATAACCTCACATTTGCTCACATTGAACATCATCTTCCATTCAGCAGCCCACACCCCCAATCTGTCCAAGTCCCTCTGCATTTTCCACACATCCTCCTCACACCCCACACCGCCACCCAGTTTCATGTCATCTGCAAATTTGCTCAAGTTATTAATAATCCCCTCATCCAAATCATTTACATAAATTACAAACAACTGAGGACCCAATACCAATCCCTGCGGCACTCCACTCGTCACATCCTGCCATCCTGAAAAAGACCCGCTTACCCCAACCCTTTGTTTCCTATTTCTTAACCAATTTCCTATCCATGTCAGCACCTTACCTCCAATACCATGCTCCCTGATCTTGCCCACTAGTCTCCCGTGCGGTACCTTATCAAAGGCCTTCTGGAAGTCCAAATACACCACATCCACTGGCTCTCCCAAGTCCACCCTCTTTGTCACATCCTCAAAAAATTCCAGAAGGTTAGTCAAGCATGACTTACCCTTAAGGAATCCATGCTGACTAGCCCTTATACTATGGGATGGATAATAACTGCTAACCTTTTGGGAAATTATCAAAATCCAGAAGGAATAATAAATGAATAATCGATACTACATGATAGAAAGAAGAAAACCATTTTTGAACATCTTTGTATTCTATTTCTGCCATGAATTTCAATCAGATATTTATGCAATGAAGGACTTCATACAAATGCTACTATTTTTTTAGAAAATACAATGATGATATTTTGACTTCATGAAGTGTTAGCAAATGGAGTGTCTGTTACACAGAGTGCTACTTAAGCAAGAAATTGCAATTGCATGCCAATGAAAGTACACACAGTTTGCATGGAAAGTAATTAAAACTGACACTCTTGTTTAGTAGCTCTTTTCTTCCATATGTTTGTGTGTTTGGAAAGTATATTTCTCTACATAGATTGCTTTCCTATTTCTGAATGGTGGTACTGTTACAAGCCCAGAGAACTCTGAAACCTAGCAGCAATAGAAATTCACCAAGACAATAGATGGTTAAACAAAAGTTGCTTTTAATTTTCTTTAAACAAAAACAAGATCAAACTTTAACTTATTAGTATTAACTTAACCCCCTTCTAATTTGAAATGCACATGTATGTAATGCGTATGTGTTCAGGAAAGTTCTTTGTTTCACAGTCTAATCATTTACTTCTCACCTCTCCAAGTTCAACAGTATCAGGCAATTTTTATACTGTTCACAGAATTCAATATTTTTGAATCTTCACCAGGACCTGGTGTTTAAAGTTAAATGGTTACTGCTCAGGAAGGTTCTTGTTGGTTTCAGAGAGATATTTGGTGCTCGTTGGACACACTCGAACTGATTTCCTCCAATCAGTCACTTCACTGTCTTGCTGAAGAAACTTGCCCCATCATGGGTTTTCCAAATGATAACCTCTTCTTCCAGGTCACCATTGAGTTTCTCTTTTTCCCTTATTTCAGAAGAAATACTCTCACCTGCCATTTCCTCTTGTAAGGTCTACAAATGTTTTGAACAGGTTGAACTCAAAATTCACAACCCAACTTCAAAATGGGGTTTTTCAACAAGCCCGCCAGCTTGCCATTCTGCAGGCTCAACTGCTACTGTAGAACTGACTTCTCTCTTTCTCTCTCTCTGAGAGAAGAATCCTGTTTTTCCTTTCCTCTCTCTGCTTGTAAAAACCAAAACCTCTCCCAAGGCTCCAAACCCAATCTTTGAAAGATCTTATCAGTACTTGAGCCCAGACATTTCCATTTGCACCTACTTTTGAAGTTCTTTACAAAGCAGTTCCATTGACTTTTGCAAATCCAGCTGGTGCCTGAATGTCTGGCTTCAGCAAAGCTCTTGCATTTTAAATGTCTTTTGTGAAATGTTACTCTGTTTGTAAAGTGACCTATACTAAACTCCTCACCCCCCCCCCCACAATCTATCTCTTTTAAAGACATATTTATCCATAACCATAATAATATAATCTGTAACATTACACTGCAGGATTTATTGGTTGTCCACAGGGCTGTGATAATCAGTCCATTGATCATTTTCTGCATTAAATGTGCAGAGAATCTCAGGTGAGATTACTACTAGTCAATTATCACTATACACTGTTGAGTGGAAATGTTTCCATCCTAAACCTCACCATTTTTGGGTTAAACTGTTGAGAGATGAATACCAAAATGAGGCCTCAAAGCAATTTAATATGGAAAAAACACTTCCTCTACATCACAGTTGATTTAGCAGTTATTAACACATAGTAGTTAATTGGGCAATTGAGTTCAACAGTTGAAGACAAATGGTGGGGGGGGGGGGTCATCGTCATCGTCGGAGTGGGCTGAGTCAGCTTTGGCTCAACAGGCTTCAGCGAGAATAGGTAAAGGGGTGAGGAATAATCAGAGTTTAACAGCCACCCTATTAGAGGAACAAAAAGGATTCAGCAGGTAGGCACAGGGCAAGGGTAGGTGTTTTTAATATATATTTTGTTCCTCTTGAAATAGATAGTGTGAATGACAACCAAGGCAAGGGAATGCTCCTCTTGTATAATGTGGGTCATCAGGGAAGCCAGCAGTATCCTTGACAACTTCATCTGCGAGGAGTGCATCCAGCTGCAGCTCCTGACAAGATGAGTTGAGGAATTAGAGCTGGTGTTGGATGAACTTCAGATAATTTGGAGGTAGAGGAAGTGATAGACAGGAGTTACAGTGATACTAATCCACATAGGAGGCAGGAAGAGGGTAGATGGGTGACAGTTAGGAGATGGAAAGGGATCAGGAAGGCAGTGCAGGGCACCCCTATGGCCATCCCCCTCAATAATAAATATACCTTTTTGGATACTATTGGGGTGATCCTACCATGGACAAGCCATGGAGATCAGGTTGGTCTCTGGCACAGAGTCTGGTCCTATGGCTAAGAAGGGAAGAGAGAAGAAGAGGCGAACTGTAGTGATAGAGGATTCCATAGTTAGGGGGAAAGATAAGTGGTTCTGTGGAAGAGATTGATTATCCTGGATGGTATGTTGCTTCCCTGGTGCCAGGGTCTGAGATATTTCAGATCAAGTTCAGGAGAGAGAGTGAGTAGCCAGATGTTGTGGTGCATGTAGGGACCAATTATGTGGGAGGAAGGGTGAGGAGGTCCTGCAAGGAGAGTTCAGGGAGTTAGCTGCTAGGTTGAAGGACAGGACCTTCAGGGTAGTGATCTAGGATTGCTAACCATGCCACGTGCTAGTGAGTTTAGAAATAGGAGGAAAATGCAGCTTAACACGTGACTAAAGACATGGTATAGGAGGGAGGCCTTCAGGTTTCTGGTTCATTGGGTTCTCTTCGGGAAGGTGGGACCTGTTCCAAAGGAACAGTTTGCATCTGATCTGGAAGGGGACTAGTATTCTTGGAGGAAGGTTTGCTAGTGTTGCTCTGGTGCATTTAAACTACATTTGCAGGGGTATGGGAAGTAGAGCAGATAGAGGAGTGGAGGAAGTAAAAATGATGTTAAAATAGCATGTACCATTAGAAGACAACAGGTTGAATGTAATGGAAATGTTCTCAAATGCATCTATTTCAATGCAAGGAGTATTGTAAGAAAGGCAGACAGCTTAGAGCATGGATTGGCATGTGGAATTATTACATTGTGACCATTAGTGAAACTTAGTAGGAGGAGGGGCAGGAATGTTCTGGGTTTCCATTGCTTTAGACATGATAGAACGGGGGGGGAGGGGATGGAGGGGATGAAAGGGGGAGGAGTGGCATTGCTCATCGGGGAAAATATCACAGCTGGGCTCAGGCAAAAAAGACTAGAGGGTACACCTACTGAAGCTATATGGGTGGAGCTGAAGAACAGGATTCATGCAGTTCTATTATAGACCACCCAATAGTCAACAAGTATTGAAGGAGCAAATCTGTAGATTGATAGCAGACTCCTGCACGAAACATAAGGTTGTGATAGTATCAGAATTTAACTTTACACATATTGACTGGGACTCCCATTCTGTAAAAGGGCTGGATGGCTTGGAGTTTGTCAAATGTGCTCAGGAAAGTTTTCTAAATCAATATAGAGAGGTACTAATGAGAGAGGATTAATTACTGTTTCTCCTATTAGAGAATGTAACAAGACAGGTAACAGAAGTATGTGTAGCAGAACATTTTGAGTCCAGTGGTCATAATGTGTGATGTGATCCACTTTATTGTCACGATGCTGATCTACCAAGCCAATGAAACATGATTAGCATCGACTGGAATATAAAATAGAAGACAATACAATAAAAACAAACTGTGGTATGTCTCAAGGTTCTAGCTCAGAAATAAGACAGACGCACAACCAGAAATGCAGTTGACACTGATTTTAACAAACTGGATGCTCTCTTTTATATAGTCAGGTAGACCTTGGCTGCCATGTAATTGAGGGATATAACCTGTCCCCTTCAGTCTCTGATTGGTGGAATCGTCCCATTTTGCTGCAGCATCGTCAACGGGTGTCGTTTGTAATGCCCTGGGCACTGATAGGCCCATTTGCGATCCGTCGCCAGCAATTGACTGGCAGAGTCCATTTTGCAATGGCCTATGGGAACAAGCCACTAACACCTCGTGTTTGAATGCTGTGTTTGAATGGTGCCTTCTGTGTTGGCATGCAGCGACCCCTAACCCACCCACCCCCTCCCGGAACTGGTGATCAGAGAGGTATTAGTACATTTGGAAGGGCTGCCCCTGCAGTGAGGAGTGTGATGGGCTGACTACTGTCCAAATGTGCTGGTTTGAGTCAATCATGAAAGTCTCTTCCCCTGCCATCGATGTCCAGCACACAGGTGGACTCATTGTGTTGGAGGATATGATATGGTCCCTTGTATGGTCTTTGGAGCAGACGCCAGTGAGCTCTGCACATCACAAAAAAATATTTACTGTTCTTGAAGTCTTTGTGGAACATGTGCTTTGGGAAGTGTTGGGGCAAGTGTTTCCAAGCGTTTGTGCAGACTGGCTATGGCACTGCCTGGCGGGTCTTCTGGGGTACTAGCTAAGAATTTGCCCGGGATGAATAAAGGCGCAATGTACACTATCTTGGCTGTGGATGTATTGAAATCTTCCTTGGCTGCAGTTCAGATCCCCAGGAGGACCCACAACAGTTCATCTGTCCAGTTGGGCCCAGAGAGTCTGGCCATGATGGCTGATTTGAGGTGCCTATGGAACCTCTCCACCAATCTGTTGGCTTGATATGCCATTGTCTGGTGCAGTTGGGTTCCCAGGGCATAGGATAGGGCTATCCATGGACTGGAGGTAAATTGGGCTCCCCTATCAGAGGTGAGATGTTCCGGGACCCCCAAAGCATGCCACCCATTTGTTTAGCAGGGCCGCAGCATATGTCTTAATGGATATCTCAGGTAAAAGGACTGTTTATGGCCACCTGGTCAAATGGTCTACAATAGTGAGCAGGTATCGGGCACCCCATGATAATGGTAGTGGGCCAACAATATCCATGTGTATGTGGCTGAACCTTTCACGTGGTGGTTGGAAAGTAAGGAGAAGGGCTTTAACATGTGTCTGAACCTTAGAAGACTGACATTGCATGCATATCTTTGCTCACTGGCTGACCTCTTTCTGAAAGCCATGCCAGATGGTTAGCAGTGAAATCTTGGATATTGGGGACTGGATACCTGTCAGATGTAGTGGCATTGTTGTGATTTCAGTAGTCCCCAAGTGGCCTCCTGATGTTTTGGGAACCATGTTGATCAGTGAGGCCCACAGAATATCAGACTGCTGTACAATGCCAAGATCCTCCATTTTATGGAATTCCTCCCTGGCCAGGTTAAGTTTGTCAGGTGCCAAGCGGCATGACCTGGCATGGAGGGGAGGTCCCTTAATGAGGATCTGGTGCTGCACCCCATGTTTAGGTGTTGTAGAGGTAAAATGTGGCATTGTAATGAAAGGAAACTCAGCAATAATGTGCGCAAATGTATTATCAGCTACAGTTACAGAATGTAGGAGCGGGGCCGTGAGCCTAGTGCCCCTGAGTGAAAGGGACTGGTAAGTCTTTGAGTGTACCTGCCACCGCCCCTTAATGTCTACAAGTAGAGAGTTGGCATGGAGGAAGTTGGCCCCCAGGAGTGGCTGACGAACGGATGCCAAAGTGAACTTCCAGGTAAAATTGCAGTTGCCGAAAAGAAGGGGAATGGTGAAGGTGCTAAAAATGCATATATTTGAGTTATTGGGTGCCCTCAGTTCTCAGTCCATCCTTAAAATTACAGGCGTCGGAGGTGGAGTGGGGGGTTAGGACACTGACCTCGGCTCCATTGTTGACCAGGAACTAATGGCCCGACAAGGAGTCTCGTATATGAAGCCGGCTGTGGCAACCATCAATGATGACCAGCTCTGGCATTTCCCCACGCACAGGGGGAGTGGCATCGACGGGCCTCTGAACCCCAGCGCTGATAAAAACAGTACAGCTCCCCAGTGGGGTCTGTCATTTGGGTGGTCAGTCGGTCAGTAGGCTTCCTGGCAGGTCGCTGTTGTCGAGGCCTCGTAGGCATCTCTATTCATCGCCCATAGCATGTCCACTTGGGCAGCTAGCTTGCTGGAGTCATTGAAATATTCTTGTGCAATGAGTAGCTGGATGTCTTCAGGCAGCCGCTCCAGAAAGATCTGCTGAAACAGTGAGGAAGAGGTCTGGCCATTGTTGAGCCACTCAAGAGGGCGGAAGAGGCCATGTCCCCCAAACCATCCATATGCAATTGTTGGGCCACGTGCTCATGCTTCGAGAGCCCCAAAGTGCGGGTTAGTTGCTCCCTAATGGCCACATGCGTCCCTTGCTCCGGGGGCAGCTGAAGAAAATTGGTAATCTGGGCCATGGTGTCCTGGTCAAGGGCACTTATTGCGTGGCAGTAGCGTGCATCATTGGTGGAGATAAGGCAAATGGCAAACTATGCCTCGGCTTGCTGGAACCACACCTCTGGCTGCGACATTCAGAAGCTCGGCAGCTTCAGGGAGACTTTGTTGATTGAAGGTTGGTGCTCCATCTCGATATCCAGCATTGGGTCCAAAAATGCCATTCAGACCATTCAAGGTCACCACAGTGGCACATCTCAAGGTTCTAGATCAAAATAAGACATGGAAAACCAGGAGTGCAGTTGACACCTGATTTTAATGAACTACTGCTCTCTTTTATATAGTCAGGCAGACCCTGGCTGCTACGTGATTGATGAACGTAATCCATATGCCTTCAGGCTCGGATTTTCACGTTTTGCTGCAGCATTATTGATGGTTGTGGTTTGTGCCGCCCTGGATGCCGATTAGTCCTTTCGCAATCCGTTGCCGATGATTGGCCTGCAGAGCTTGTTTTGTAGCAACCTATAGGAATGGGCCACTGGCGCCTAGTGCAGCCCTCTTGATTGCTGTGTTCAAACGGCATCTGCAGGCCACTACAAAATAATGAAAAGACACGCAATAAACTATGTACCATAAGACCACAATATTTTAAAATAAATTGTTAAAAAAATTACTAATTTTTAAATATAAGTACAGCATCACTCAACACCATGAACTGGTATTTAACATCATCACAACTTCATGTAAAAAGCTCTTTTTAAGTCTGGTATTTCTTGAGTGACTGATGGTAGGAGAGTAAATGGTTCATGATTAAGGTGTATTGTGTCTTTAATATTCCTTGCCCTGTCCAAACATCATCCCCTATAGATAGATTCGATGGTAGGCAATTGCATTCTAACAATCCTTTAGGCAGTTTTCACTACCCTCTGAAGTGCCTTCCTATCTTGTGCAGAACAATTCCTGTACCACACCGAAATACTGCATGTCAGCACGCTCTCAACGGTGCATCTATAGAAATTCAACAGCACTTTTGAGTCTGAGGTGCAACTTCCTCATACATCTCAAAAAATAAAGATGTTGTTCTGCTTTTTTGATCAACGTTGATAAATTCAAAGACCAAGTGAGATCATCAGAGATAAGGATCCCCAGGAATTTGAAGCTCTGTAACCGCTCCACCACCTCTCCACTGATGTAAATTGGGATGTAAGAATGGCTTCCTGCCTGTCTAAAGTCCACAATGATCTCTTTTATCTTCTGGGTATTGAGTAACAAATTGTTCTCAGCCCACCGGAAGGCTCGGTGCTATAGGCCGTTTCATCATCCCCTGTGATCAGACGCACCACTGTGGATACATCGTGAACCTAAAGATTAAGTTTGAGTTGTACATAGGATCGCACTCGGAGGTAAAGATGGAATACAAAAGGGGGCTCAGCAAGCAACCCTGGGAGCATTCTGGTGTTCAAGAATGGTGGAGAAAAATATATTATCCAACCTAACAGACTGGGTTCAGTTAGTTAGGAAATCCAGAATCCAATTACAAAGGGACGATCTGATACCATATGAACAAAGTTTGGTTATCAGCTTTGATGATATAACAGTGTTGAAAGGTGAACTATAATCAATAAATAGTAATCTTACATAAGAGTTCAGTCTATCCAAGTAAGTCATAGTAGAGCTTAGCACTCTTGTAATGGCATCCTCTGTCGACATATTAGCACAGTAGACGAATAGATGTTGATCCATAGTGGTAAGGAGAAAAGATTTCAGATTAGATAAAACCAACCTCTCAAAATATTTTGTGATTATGGGAATAAGTGCAACAGGACGGTCGTCATTCAGACTCATGGTGGTAGAGCTCTTTGGCACAGGCACAATTATAGCAGTCTTAAAACTTGTTGAAACAACAGCCTTGGCCAAGGACAGATTAAAAATATCCATAAAAACCTCTGCCAACTGATCTGCACAAGCTCTAAGCACTCGACCAGGAATGCCATCCGGCCCAGCAGCCATTAGTTTCAAGTTAATTATGGAAAAGGGTAGGTCTGGCCCTTACATTGATATTCTAAATTAGCAAAAAGCCAATTTTGTGGAAATGTATGAATCGGAATATATTGCTTTCGGGCAAGGGTATGTGAGGTAAGTGGAGGAGCTTCGAAGGTGAAATTTTGAGAGTACAGTGTTTGTATGTTCCTGTCAGGATCTAAGGCAAGGTTATAAGGCATAGTGAACCTTGGTTTTTGAGGGATGTTGGGGATCTGGTTTGAGTGTATAACAGGCATAGGCAACATGGAACAAATGAGGTAAATGAAGTGTATAAAAAATCCAAGAAATACCTCAAGAAATAAATTAAGAAGGCTAAAAGAAGACATGAGGTTGCTTTGGCAGACAATGTGAAGGAAAATCCTAGGTGTTTCTACAGATTTATTTAGAGCAAGAGGATAATAAGGGATACCCCTTGAAGATCAGAGTAGTTGACTTTGTATGGGAGAGACCTTAATTTTTTTTTCATCAATGTTCACTCAGGGAAAGGGCAGAGTCATGGGAAGTAAGGAAAACAAGCAGCAAGGTCATGGAACTATAGAGATTAAAGAGGAGGAAGTGCTTGCTGTCTTAAAGCAAATAAGGGTGGATAAATCCTCAGGGCCTGACAAGATATTCCCTCACATCTTGTGGGAGGCTAGTGTAGAAATTGCAGGGGCTCTGGCAGAAATAGTTAAAATATCCTTAGTCACGGGTATGGTGCCAGAGGATTGGAGAGTGGCTGACATTGTTCCATTGTTTAAAAAAGGCTCCAAAAGTAACCCTGGAAATTATAGGCCATTGGGAGCCTGATGTCAGTAGTAGGTCAATTATTGGAAGATATTCTAAGAGATCAGATATACAATTATTTGGATAGCCTGGAACTGATTAGGGATAGTCAATATGACTATGCATTATAGGTCATGCTTAACCAGTCCTATAAAGTTTTTTTGAGAAGGTTACCAGGAATGAAATGCTGTGGATGTTGTCTACATGGACTTTAGTAAGGCCTTTGGAAAAGTCCCTCATGGGAGGTTAGTCAGGAAGGTTCAGACACTAGGTATTCATGGTGAAGTAGTGAACTGAATTCGACAATGGCTGGACAGAAGAAGCTAGAGAGTTGTGGTGGATGACTGCTTCTCAGACTGGAGGCCTGTGACTCGTGGTGTGCCTCAGGGATCAGTTTTGGGATCATTGTTGTTTGTCATCTACATCAATGATCTGGATGATAATGTGGTAAAGTCAATCAGAAAGTTAGCAGATGACACTATGCTTTGAGGAGTTATAGACAGTGAAAAAAGTTTTTCAAGCTTGCAAAGGGATCTGGACCAGGTTGTATAATGGACTGAAAATGACAGATAAAATTTAATGCAGACAAGTGTGTAGTGTTGCATTTTGGAAGGACAAACCAAGAAGGGACATACATGATAAATGTTAGGGCACTGAGGAGTATGGTAAAACAAAGGGTTCTGGGAATACAGCTACATAATTCCCTGAAAGTGGTGTCACAGGTGGATAGGGACATAAAGAGAGCCTTTGACATATTGGCCATCATAAATCAAAGTATTGAGTATAGGAGTTGGGAAGATATGTTAAAGTTGTATAAGACATTGGTGAGGCCAAATTTGGAGTGTTGTGTGCAGTTTTGGACACCAAACTACAGGGAGTGATATCAATAAGATAGAAAGAGTGCAGAGAAAATTTATTAGGATGTTTCCCAGACTTCAGGAACTGAGTTACAGGAAAAGGTTAAACAGGTTAAGACTTTATTCCTTGGAACATAAAAGAAAGAGGGGAGATTTAATAGAAGTATTTAAAATTATGAGAGGGATAGATAGGGTATATAGGCTTTTTCTTCTGAGAGTAGGTGGGATACAAACCAGAGGACATGGATTAAGAGTGAAAAGGGAATAGTTTAGAGGGAACTTCACGCAGAGAGTGATGGGGGCTGTGGAACGACCTTCCAGCTGAAGTGATGAATGTGGGCTCAATTTCAAAATTTAAGAATTATTTGGACAGGTTACATGAATGGGAGAGCTAGGGAGGGCTACGGACTGCGTGCTGGTCAGTGGGACTAGGAAAACAAAATGCTTTTGTCCTGTAACGTTCAATGGTTCTATCACATTTTTATTCTGGTTTTAGCAACCACTATTCATTGAATAATTCCCTGCACTGACAAACACTTGGCTAAGTTTCAGCATTTGAAGTATTTGTACCAGAATGCCTTGTTATTGAAAATTTGCATCTACTTACCTTTGGGATTTTAAGCAGGAAATGTTCATGCTATAAGGAAGTTCAATCATCTGCAATCCTTGAGACTTTGGTAGACCCCGACAAGCAGAATTTCCCGAATATTGGATGTTATGCTCTGGAGATCTGACATGATTTTACTGTTTTACATGTTGCACAAATTTTCCAGTGATTATCCACTGCGTTGAAAGGGAACAGGACAAAGGAAATATGCATTCTTGCTCCGACCTGCCCTGTAACCCTGGCTCTACTACACCCCACAACCTACATGTCTCTGGCTGCACTTCAGATCCCAGCTTTGGCCACCAACCCCAATCACATTCTGGAGCCCTGGCACATGCTCCAGACCGACACGAGCCAAATGCTGAACCACCAGAAATTTTTGAGCAATCAGATGTCGAATTATCAGAGTTTTACTGTGTGGTCATCTCTTATAGCTGGTTCTTCTCTTCATTTTACACCTCTTTCGAAGCCAAGTTTAATAGGTTTCATGTCAGGAAATGAGCTACCGCCACGACAAGATTAAGATTGCATGAGCAGAGTAGAGAACAATGATAAGCACATATTTTCCTACAGGTAAAATATATCATTATGCAGTTTTCATCGAGGGTGACAGTGAACGTGAATGTGCAGAATAGGATTAATAAATCATGTGCAATTTTCCCGTCTTCCTTTCTGAATCAAAGTACAGCCGAAGTCGGAAAATCTGGATGGCCTGCGATTCGGTCGGTCCAGATGATCCGATTTTCTGGCTTCTCAGGCAGCTCTTTTAAAATTCATATTTCAGGAGGAATAAAGAAGAGACGAACTGGTACATTTTGATAGTTTACTCATTGCAGCATGTCTCATTTATCAAAACGAGCAGTTTTAGAGAAAAATAAGGTCAACAAGTGTGGTCGCGTGTGGCCGCGGTGCATCTGTGGCGCTTACACATACGTGCACACGAAAGCTTGCTAAATTAAAAAAAGTTTGATTTATCAAAACGAGCAGTTTTAGAGAAAAATAAGGTCAGCAAGTGTGGTCGCGTGTGGCCGCGGTGCATCTGTGGCGCTTATACATACGTGCACACGAAAGCTTGCTAAATTTTAAAAAGTTTGAGAGTTTTTGAAAAGTCTGGATTCTTGGGTGGTCAGGAATTTTGGACTTCTATCGTATTATGAATGATGTCTTTGCAGATGAATGATTGTTCAGATTTGGTTGTTAGTGTACTACAGAGCAAAACTGAGAACAGTAGAAGTGTTAACTTCTGCGTATAAAAACTTTTCAAAAGAAAGGAACACCATGAAATTATAGCACCATTGTGTGATTCAAACATGTTCATTTAAGAAATGGTAGGAAGGAAGCAGGAGAGGCCCATGAACCAACATACAAATGAGGAATGGAGATTGATCAAGTGACAGAACATATCAAAGTACACTTCCCAGAGACACTGGACCCATTTCAATTCACCCATGGAAGAAACCATTGTAGCTTTGTCCCTCCACTCTGTCCTGTCCCAATTGGAAGATGACTCTTTATACCCCAGGCTGCTTTTCGTCAGCTGGGTGTTTAATACAATCATTCCCCAGACGCTGGTGAAGAAGCTGTTCTTGTTGGGAGTCAACACCTCTCTCTGTAACTAGATTCTGGTCTGTCCGGGTTGACAGCAAAATGTCAAGCACCATCATTCTGAGCACTGGAGCAGCTCAGGACTGCATGCTCAGCCCACTCCTGTTCATGCTACTGACCCAAGACTCCAACAGAGTCATCAGGATTGCAGATGACACAACAGTGGCTGGCCTCATCAGCATCCATAATGAGTTACAATACAAAGAAGTGGTGGAAAATCATGTTATATTGTGTGAAGGTAACAACCTGAGTCTCAACATGGACAAGCCAAAAGAGACGATTGTGGACTCCAAGAGGACCAGGAATGACCACCCTCCTCTGCACCTCAACAATTCTGTAGTAGAGAGAGTGGAGAGCACCAAGTTCCTTGGAGTTCAATTAACTAGTGGCCTATTATGGGCACTCAACATCTCTTCACTTGTCAGGAAGACACAACAGCAACTGCTCTTTCTGATAAGAATGAAGTGGGCAAGGCTACCAGCCACCTTCACGTCAACTTTCTTCAGGGGCTTTATCAAGGGTATCCTGGCCGACTGCATTACAGTGTGGAACAGTTGCTGTAGAGCACACATGTCAAACTCAGGCCCGCAGGCCAAATTTGGCCTGTGATATAATTATATTTGGCCCGCAAGATCATATCAAATATGTATTAGAGCTGGCCCGCTGGCCGCCGCTCCAGTATAGCGCATACACAGCTAATACTACAAATCCCAGAATGCCTTGCAAATGCATTGGCGCATTCATATGTTGAAAGAAGAGAAAACATGCAGATGTTGTTGAAAATTTTCAATAAATATTTAGTTTGGCCCACGACTTAGTCCAAGTTTTTAATTTTGGCCCTCTGTGAATTTGAGTTTGACACCCCTGCTGTAGAGAATTGGATCGGGGTTTAATCCAGAGGATATTAACAGTGGCAGAGAGGATCACAGGGATCTCCCTGTGCATCTCCCCTCCCACCATTGAAGTGATCTACTGGGATCACAGTCCGAAGAAGGTGCACAAAATTGTTTAGGACCCCTACCACCCCACATAAGGAACTTTCAGCTACTTCAGTTAGGAAAAAGATACAGGAGTTTGAGAGCCAGTATGAGGCTGTGAAACAGCTTCTTCCCACAGGCAGAGACTGGTGAATGACTACATGAACTGCTCACACTAACCCTCTGAGACTCTACTATTTATTTAACAATATTTATTGTTTTTATATATGTGCTGTATATTTTGTTTTGCCTATGCTTCGCCTTTCTATAGGTGTGTTATATCTGTTTGTGTGCTTGCATGCTTTGCATGAAGAGAACGCTGTTTCGTCGGCTTGTACTTGTGCATTCGGAAGATAAATAAATTTGAACTTGAACTTGACAATAGATGAATGCAGTTTGGAAATATTTCTACACTTCCTTTATAAGGGTTAGATCCACTAATGGGGAATATTATTGAATGGGTTTATTTTTGATAATAAAGCTGCCCTTCAGGTATATGAATAGAATCCAGGGCAATATATTCTGCAGTACAATAGCATTACTGTTTCCAGTAACTATTTCCTGTCTGTCAATGAATAGCCAAAAGATTCTTTGCTATTGGATTTTGAAACGGAGATCACAAACCTGAAATAATAATATTTAAAAGTGTGACCAATTTGTTTTGTATAGTGGTTTAGAAAGTAATCTTTGAAATTTTTCGGTTGTTCATTTGGATTTATAAGTCTTATTAAATATATATTGTCTTCGCACTGACATACATGTTGAAATCAATCTAATTTTGAAGTTAAACAGGCAGTGTGGTGTCCTTCAGTGCACAGCAGGGTACGCAGCACCTGCAGGATGTAAAGAGTAACTAATGGTTTGGACCTGAGCCTTCATGATTGTATGAGCAAAAAAGCGGCAGGCACCTGAATTAAAAGAGGGGGTGGGGGGGGGGAGGGGAAGAGACAGGAGGGAGGAGCACAGGTAAGAGGTCATAAGTGAATATGGGTGGGAGGGTAGAAGAGAATGGAGGGAGGGTGCAGCTCTCGGAAGGGAGGGGTTGGAGAGTTGGAGGAAAGGAGATGGAGGGGTAGGGAAAGAAGGAGTCAGTGAATGGTTTGAAGACCTTTCATCCACTTTTCATCATCAGTAAATATTGCTTTAATGACAAGATGTGTCAGCGATGTTTTCTGTTATTCCGATGATAAGTGAGATTAAAGTAATTGGGTGTAATTATCTCGATTGGATCTTTCCTGGATATTATGAACAGAATATACCTGAATAATTTTCCAGCTGTCAGGTAGAAATCAGTACTGCAACTTTACTGGAACAGCTTGGCGAAGGGCCATGAAGCTAGAAACAATCTAGTTCAGTACTTTTCTTTGGTGAAGGAAATCCATTACTTCTGACTGACTTATGTGCAACCACAGAGCCTGTGCAGTGTGCTCAATTATTAACTGCCCTTTAAAATGACCTGGTAAGCTCTTCAGCTCAGAGGGCAATGAGGAATGGGCAATAACTGTTGGTGAAACCAGCAGCACTGACAAACCAGAAACACAACTTGCAAAATGACGTGTGTTCCTCATGCGAAATTTCTACAAAACTGTTAAGTGGCCAGTAAGTTATTTTCCTTTGAGGGAAAGAAACATTTCCACTTCAAAAATGCAATTTGATTTTTTTTCTGTGAGATTGAAATTAATTAAATTTTAATGTAATTTAGAGATACAGCATGCTAACGGGCCCTTCTGGCACTTGAGCCTGTGCTGTCCAAATGCACCAAACACTACAAATCCATATGTTTTTGGAGTGTAAGAAAGAAACCAAGGAAACCATCGTGGTCATCGGGAGAAGGTACAAACTCCTTATAGACCGTGTTGGATTCGAACCGTTGGTCCTGGTTCTGCAATGGCATTGTGAAAAATGATCATATTTGGAACCATAAGTTATCGAGCAGTACAGAACTAAAAGCCTTTAGCCCACCATATCTGTGTTGACCATGTTGCCAATCTCATCTAATCCTATCAACGAGTACTTTGTCCTTACCATCTTAACCATTTAGCCTTCAGCGAGAATGGGTAAGAGGCATGGAATAGTCGGAGATGGTCAGAAAGGGCCACCTTATTTGAGGAACAAAAGGCACAGGTAACAGCAGGTATTTTTAGATATCATATATTTAGTTCCTCAAATAAGGTGGCTCTTTCTGACCATGTGTGACTAGACAGTGGAAAATGCAGCCAAAGTAGGGGAATGTTCCTCTTGCAAAATGTGACTAATCAATTAAGCCAGCAGAATCCCTAATGACTTTTTCTGAGAGAAGTGCATCCAGCTTCAGCTCCTAACAAGCCAAGTTAAGGAATTAGGGATGGAGTTGTCTGAACTCTGGATCATTGAGGAGGCAGAAGGGCTGATAGACAGGAGATTTCAGGGACTCTATCACACCTAGGAGGCAGGAGGAGGATAGATGGGGTGACAGTCAGGAGAGGGAAAGGGAACAGGCAGGCTGTGCAGGGCACCACTATGGTCATCCCCCTCAATAATAAATATACCTATTTGGATACTGCTGGAGGTATGACTTACCAGGGACAAGCCATGGAGATCAGGTCTCTGGCACAGAGTTTGGTCCTGTGGCTAAGAAGGGAGGGGAGGAGGAGGAAAACTGTAGTGATAGGAGATTCCATAGTTAGATGACAGATAAGATGTTCTGTGGAAGAGACTGATTATTCCAGATGGTATGTTGCCTCCCTGGTGCCAGGGTCTGAGATATCTCAGATTAAGTTCATGGCATTCTCAGGAGGGAGGATGAGCCAGCCAGATGTCGTGGTCCATGTAAGGACCAATGACTTGAGTAGGAATGGCGAGGAGGTCCTGCAAGGAGAGTTCAGGGAGTTAGGTGCTAGGTTGAAGGACAGGACATCAAGGGTAGTGATCTCAGGATTTCTATCCATGCCACTTGTTAGTGAGGTCAGAAATAGGAGGAAAATGCAGCTTAATATGTGGCTAAAAGCATGGTGTAGGAGAGAGGGCCTCAGGTTTCTGCTTCTGTGCTGTATTTCTAAAATATATATTTTTTAAAAAGTAAGGGCAAAGCTGAACCATCCGCCAGACCTCATTGAAAAAAACCTGCAGATTCTGATAATCTGAAATAAATCTGTGAGACATCTCACAAGTGAGACAGCATCTGTGGTTCAGTTTATAATGTTTTGGGATATGAAGAGTCATGAACTGAAACATTAATTCAGTTCCACTCTCCATGCAAACTGTCTGTACAATCTTATCCTTCCCAACCTCACAGCCCATCACCCTCTATTTTTCTTACATCCATGTGCCTATCTAAGAGTTTTTTTTTAAATGTCCCATACAATTCACTGTCACAGTCACAGTCAATATCGATGGTGGTTTCTATCACATGGATTATGTTTGAGTTTCAAAATAAATTGACTGGATCTATCCAGTGTTTTTAGGAATACAGGTGGTCCCCGACATATGTCTGAGTTCTGTTCTGACCAATTGGTCGGGTTTCAAAATGGATGGAAGTCAGATGTATATTACTCCGGGCCCATGCTCTTCTCCTCCAGCTCGAACACTGTGTTTGCCACCATCTTCACGTCCAGAAAATGGAACACATTCGGTGGCAGCACCCTTCCCGGCCCTTGGCCACTGCCATTTTGGTCCATCAAAATAAACAGCCTCTGGGTCCCAGAGACCTGACATGCAATTTTTATCTTTACATATATTTTTTTTTTAAATTCATCCAGTTTTTTCAGTCATGTGTATGGGTGGTCACAAGTCACACAGGTCGTGAGCAGGGAACCACCTGCTTGCCTTGGAAACTTTTGCAAATTTCCAGATGGCTGCCAGTGTGGTTACTATTACTGAACAGCTAGAATGATGTTTAGTAATGGAGCCTGTGTACATTTCCAATCCTGCTGCAAAGTCCAGCATTGTCCAGCTGATCTTTGGACCCTGAAACAGTCATAGAGGATTGACAACCCCATCTGTCTCCAGGCCCTTAAATAATGGATATAGCCAAAGTGCTTCATTATAATGACACCAGGACTCAGAGGATTACATTATGAATAAGTGATGCCTATATAAATCTTGTATGGATAAATAAATAAATCCATGAGTTCAAAAAATCATAGTGGTGAGATCATTGAATAAGTTAGAAGGCCTGTAGAATTCCATGGTGTAATAATCTTGTTAATAATAAGCAAGGGAGACAGAAATGGAACCAAGTGTTGTTCTGCATCCAGCCATTTTATTATTTTTATTACAAAGAGGTTAGTTGTAACACTGGGGCATTTTATTACAATTACAATAAGGCCATCCCCGGAGTACTATGTGCAGTTTTGATTCCTTTACCTAAACAAGAATAAAAGGCTATCCAATTGAGATTCGCTGGGCTGTCTCCTGGGAAGAGAGGGATGACCCATCAAGAGAGGATTAAATATTTCTTTGGAGTTTAGAAGAATGAGGTTGACTTTAATGAAGTATGCAAGATCCTGAGAGGACAGGTCAGCATTGATGCTGAGATGTTTTTACTCATGGGAGGGTCTCAAACAAGGAGACGTCATTACAAGTTAAGGATCCAGTCATTTAAAATGGAAGCATGTTGATAATTGAGCATGACAACTCTTTGGTTCTCTCTACCCAAGACGGTTGTAGCTTGATCATCAAAAGTATTTAAGATGTATTTTGAAAGCGTGGAGAAGTGAGGGTAATGGGATACTGGCACAGAAGAGGCGCTGAGGTCTGCATATATCATCCACGACCATATTGAATGATAGTGCAGGCTTGAAGGGCAGAATGGCCTTCTGCTGCTCATATTTTCTTATGTTCTAATTTCCTCTGCTGGTAAGCAAACACAATGGAAAATTAAGGTAGAGGAATGTAACCACTTGTAGAGTGCAATATAGAAAACATTGGGCAGAGACCAACTATTTCATCTGAGGGAAATTAAGAATTTAGTGTTGAGATCTGCATCGTAAAAGTACTACTTGAGCACAGTGGTCTTTAATATTGTCAGTCCAAGTTGTACCAAATGCTTTAATTTCCTGTGCAATATTCCTTTGACCAGTAATGTTCCATCCAATTGACCTACAACCCGGTAGGTTTTAAAGGTTGAGAAGAAAACGGAGCACCTGGAGGAAACCCACCCAGACATGGGGAGAATGTACAAACTCCTTACGGATAGTGAGGGATTTGAATCCTGGTCACTGGTGCTGTGGCGATGTTGCGCTAACTGCTACACTAACCATACCATCTACTGGGCATTCCTTGGACAACCATGCCTTCATTGCACAATCCCAACCACCTGGGTACATTTTATTCCTTATTCTTCATCCTTTAGGCCCCATTCGAAAGGAATTGAATGTTCCAATTATAGATCACATCCTCTCATGCTTGATTGGCAACCCCTAAACTCTCTGACCCTCATATTCATATATTCGGTCAACTTGCCTCCACAGTAATGGGTTTACAAGGAATAGAGCAGAAAACTAAGCATGTATCCTTGGGGTGTGTAGCACGAATAAAAACTCTCATAGACTGAAGGGAGAACAAATGCTTTTATTAGCTTATAACTATGGGTAGGGTTTCACAGTAGTCTTCGGAAGGGTTCTGAGTTTTAGGCGGGAAACCAGGGTTATAGGTGTGCAGGTGGATGCAGAGCCAGGAGGCAAAGCCAGCTATAGGCACAATACCCTACCAGTGAATCCCAGTTCGCTGCAGAGTGTCAATGGTCAATGTGGAGGAGGACACATCGCTTACGAGGAATTCGCAGATTCCATTGCAGATGAAAGGACAGAGACCCAGGTGCTGCTAAGATGGTGATGAACCCAGAGCTATAGTCAATGAACAAGAAGGCCCTCCTGCTTCTCAGGTTTAGTTTTGGAGAAGGTGCAGGAGTTAACATTCTCTCTGTGCTTCCAGCCAAAGAGTGAATAATGACACAAGGATCTGACAGCAATAATTATCTACAAACCTCAGGGTCTTTCCGAAATTTGTTTGGTCATCTATATCTGATAAAGATAATGGAATTGTGAGCTTTCTTTACTAGCTGCCCACTGGCACTAAGATAAGATGAAAAACTCTCTGTACCCAGAGAGAAAATTATCCAAATTGTCACATTTCATCTGCAGAACAGATGAGTCAGTTTTCCAGGATGAACTTCAATTCATAATTTGCCCTTTAAAGAGCAATCAACAGAAAAAAAAAATGAGGTTAAAAAAAAATCACAATTTTCACAAAGGCAGTAAAAATTAAAATGAATCTAGAAATAGGAGGGGAGAATAGGTTGATATGCTGTCATTGGACTAATCTGGTTACCTCTCAGCTTTCTACCCAACATTTTTTCCCTCTTGAGTTTCCATACAAATACATTTGTATATTGCCAGAGGCAAAATTTGCTGTAAACCTCTAAATATATTCCTTTCTATAGTTTGGAGACTTTCCATCCTGGTCTGCTGTGAACAAGGACATAGTTAATCTTGCCTTTGGCCACAACTCTATATTCAAGCCTAATTCCCATAATCATTGAGAGGCGTGTCACACAATATTTATCTCTCTATCTCAGGACCCCTCTAAAATAGAGAACTCCAGAAATTCACAAGCTGCTGTGTCCTGAGTTTAGGATTGAAGGATGTCTGCTTAGAACAGAGATGCGGAGGAATTTCTTCAACCAGACTTTGGTAAACCTGTGGAATTCGTTGCCACAGGCCATGGTGGGAAGTTGGGTGTAGTTAGGGCAGAGATGGATAGGTTCTTAATTAGCCAGGGCATCAAATGTTATAGGGAGAAGGCAGGCAGTGAGGCTGAGTGGAAAATGGATCAGCTCATGGTGGGGTAGACTTTATGGGCCGGAGAGCCTATTGCTGCTCAAATGTCTTATGGTTTTAAAATAAATTCTGCTCCATCTTGCTAATTATGAGCTTTCCTCCATTTTCAGGCCATGCCACCTAGTTTTACATTCTCAACTCCTGGGAAATATACTTTGCGTATTCATCTTCTGAAGACCTCCTCAGTTTCTGAGTGAAATCAGAGCCTAGATATTTATCCCAGGTGCAGAACTAAACCCCTAGAAAATAGAAACATCGTTTTCCTCACTTTCATTAATGGAAGGCACAATTTTGCTTTTAGTGCTAAAGATTAGAATTAAGTTCTAGGCCAGTGGTTCTCAGCCTTTTTCTTTCCACTCACATCCTACCTTAAGAAATCCCTATGTCATCGGTGCTCTGTGATTAGTAAGGGATTGTTTCAGGTGGCATGCGGTTGTGAAGGGCAGGTTGAGAACCACTGCTCCAGACCCAATTGTCTCTTAAATGTTTTGCTTGACAAAAATGGTCATCGGCCCGTTTCCTTTGCAGTTCTGACACCCTTCACATAACGAGTCAAATAGGTACAATTACAACTGTGGTTTTCAAACTTTTTCTTTCCACCCACATACCACCTTAAGCAATCCCTTACTATTCACAGAGCACCTCTGTCAGAGGGAAAGAAAAAAGGTTGAGAACCACTTTTCAAGACATACCTCATCCTTCTAAACTCCATAGGACCTTTGAAGAGAGCATTCTGAATGGCAGAGCAGGCTCAACGTGCAAGATAAACTATTCCTAGTGTTTTTCCTTCTGTTCACATGTTCTTAAAGGAGCTGATATGGAGCATATGATTGGTCTTTATATGTGCAAATACTTCCTCTTATTCTTTCTTCCTGTGCATTTCTTGCTTTGTTATTTGGGAAATTTGCCCATTTCCCACTGACACCTGGATCTGGATTGGAGGTTTATGACTTAATGATTCAGTTGAAGAAACAATCCTTTCTGTTGTAAAATGTGCAAGTCTGCAGACACTGTGATTGAAGTAGAAACAATGCAGGAGAAGCTCAGCAGGTCGAATGGTGTACCTTCTATAGCCAAGATAAAGATACATGACTGACGTTTTGGGCACGAGTCCTTCTTCAATGTATGAAATGCTCAAGCTTTTATCCTTACTGTTGCTTTCTCCCTCTTCTACAAAAGTTAAAAGCTTTCCAATTGCATCAACCTAATCCTAGAAATCCAAACAGTCTCCTCCCAGTTACAGCTCCCAGAATAAATTAGATTCGGGGAATGGGCTGAGAAGGAATGGGAAAGTGGGTAACAAGACTTTGGCATGGTTGGAAGTTGATTCCAGGATGAAAGTGGAAAGGAAGTGATTTTAAGGCAGGGGAAATCAACCACCTGCGATAAATGTGTAGGGAGAACCAGCCATAATCAAGTGTTATAGTGTCTCAGAATTAAGACAAATGAGAGTCAACTTTCAAATTACTTTAAAATGTATCATATTAGCTGTAAAGTGTTTTGAAATTACGAGGACAGCTACGTGAGTAAACACTGCTGTCTGTGAAGGGGGCAGGATATCGACTCACAACAAGAAGGCACTTGAGAAATATGCTTTGGAAACTGATCATTAGACATTGTAACCATTGAGCAAGCATTCAGGGACAATAATTGGACTACTTGAAACCCTAAGAATATATTCAAGGCAGATTTCACACCAGATATTTGCCACTTAGCACATCAAACAGTTAGACTCAACCAATACTTATGTACCTCATAATTGAATTTTTCAAGGAGGTAACAAAATAAATTGATGAGAGTAGGGCAGTAGATGTGGTCTAAATGGATTTTAGTAAGGCATTTGACAAGGTCCCCCACAATAGACCCATTCATAAAGTCATGAGGCATGGGATCCATGGAAACTTTGTGGATAAGAAAATTGGCATGCCTGTCAAAAGCCAAGAGTGGTAGTGGACGGTAAGTATTCTGCCAGGAGGCCAGTGATTAGTGGAATTCTGCAGGGATCTGTTCTTGGACCTGTGGTGATACACCACTGGCCTACTGCAGGGGGAAACCTCTGTACCTGCAGGAGTGTAAGGGCCAGGACAACACCTGGCCGGCTGTCAATCAGTCGACCTGAATGGATCAAGCTCCACCCAGTCGGGTGTCATTCACCCTCCGGGATATAAGCCTGCGCCAGCCTCCTGAGGCCTCAGACTGAGTTGCTGCAGCCACAGCCTGGCTCTGTGGAAGTCTTTGTGGATTAAAGCCTGTTGTACAGTCTTTATCTTGTGTGTGTCTGATTCTGTCTAACAACACACCACAGGACCCTTGCTTTTTGTAATTTTTATAAATAATCCAGATGAAGGGGGCGGAAGGATGGGTCAGTAAGTTTGCCGATGATATGAAGGTTGGAAGAGTCAAGGATAGTACTGAAGATTGTCAAAGGTTACAAAAGGCTATCGACAGGAGGAAGGGTTTGGTGGAAAAGTGGCAGATGGAGTTCAATCTGGATAAGTGATGCACGTTGGGAAGACAAGAATACAGGGTTAATGGTCAGATACTTAACAGTGTGCAGAAGCAGGGGGACATTGGGGTCCAAATCCATATATCCCTCAAGGTTGCTGTGCAGGTTGATAGGATAGATAAAAAGGTCTATGGTATGTTGGGCATCATTAGTCAAGAGATTGAGTTCAAGATTCAAGAGGGCATGTTACAACTCAACATATCTGCAGTGAGACCACACTTAAACAATGGTGCTCAGTTCTAGTCACCTCATTATAGGAAAGATGTGGAAGCTATGGAGAAAGTGTAGAGGAAAGTAAGTCTAATGAGGCAAGGTTAGGAGTGAAGAAGGATGAAGGTTGACTTAATAGAGGTCTAGAAATTTCTGAGAGGCATAGAAAAGGAAAACAGCCAGCACCTTTTTACCTGGGTGGGAGTAACAAACACCAGAGGACATCTGTACAAAATAAATGGAGGAAAGTTTAGGGGAGACATCAGGGGTAAGTTTTATACATAGAGAGTAGTGAGTGCCTGGAATGCCTTCCAAGAGGTTGAAACATTAGAGTCTGAAACATTAGAACATTTAAGAGACTCTTAGACAGGTACATGAATGAAAGAAAAATCAAAGGTTATGAGGTAAGGAGATTTCAATAATTTTGGGAGGAAGATTTAGGTCAGCATAACATTGAGGGCTGAAAGGCCTGTACTGTGCTGTAATGTTTTGCTCTATAACACTGCAAGAAAGATGTTTTGGATTCCTGCAGTTTGTCCTTCGAGGGTTTTAGAGTTTCAATGTGAACAATCCTTTCAGTAAATACGTACTTGCAGTAAATATATGTAATTTTATGGAACTATTTGTTCTCATCCAAAATAGTGAAATAAACCACATATAACCATATAACAATTACAGCATAGAAACAGGCCATCTCAGCCCTTCTAGTCTGCACCAAACCAAATACTATCCTCTAGTCCCATCTACCTGCACCTTGCCCATAACCCTCCATTCCCTCTCATCCATATACCTATCCATTTTTTCCTTAAATGACAAAATGGATCCTGCCAGCATTATTGCTCTCAGAAGCTCATTCCACACAGCCACCACTCTCTGAGTGCAGAGGTTCCCCCTCATGTTACTTCTAAACTTTTGCCCCTTAACTCTTAACTCATAATGTCTTGTTTCAATCTCTCGTACTCTTAAGGGAAAAAAGCTTATCCACATCAACTCTATCTATCCCGTTCATAATCTTAAATATCTCTAACAAGTCCCCCTTCAACTTTCTATGCTCCAAGGAATAAATACCTAATCTTTGTAATATAGATTCTGAAAACAAGGTAACATTTTTCTAAATCTTCTCTACCCTCTCTCTACCTTGGTGATATCCTTCCTATAATTCGGTGACCAGAACTGCACACAGTATTCCAAATTTGTCCTCACCAATGTCTTCAACAATCTCAACATCACCTCCCCACTCTTGTATTCTATGCTTTGATTTATAAAATCCGGCATATCAAAAACCTTCTTCACCACCCTATCCACATGAGATTCTACATGCAGGATATTTCTGCTCCACTGCATTCCCCAATCCCCTCCAATTTACTATTTTATCCACTACGACTCTCTGCCATCTCCCTTCCATCCACGGTTGAATTCATTTGACTATCTCAAAGCGCTTGAACCTTCCATGCAGAACCTTATCGATTGCCTTACTGAAGTCCGTATAGACAACATACATTGCTTTCCCCTCATCAACATTCCAAGTCACCTCTTCAAAAAATTCAACAAGATTGGTCAAACATGACGTTCTACACATAAACCCATGTTGAGTGCTCCTGATCAACCCGTCTCTCCAGATATATATATATATTATCTCTAAGAATGCTTTCCATTAACTTTCCTACCACAGATATCAAACTTACAGGCCGATAACTGCTAGGCTTGCTCCTCAAACCCTTTTTAAACAACGGAACCACATGTGCAATATGCCAATCCTCCGGCACTTTACCCGTCTCTAATGACATTTGAAAAATCACTATCAGAGCCTCTGCTATTTCCTTATTAACTTCTCTCAAGGTCCTGGGGAAAATCCCTTTGGGACCTGGAGACTTATCCACCTTTTTATGCTTCAAAAGCTCCAGTACTTTCTCTTTCTTAATCACTACATTTTCCATAATCACCCTCTTTGCTTCCTTTACCATGCAATTTAACAATTGTAACTATAAACAATTTTTGAATCTTTGTGTTCAAAAGATTATAATAATTCATTATATTTTGAGTTAAGATAAATTCTCTCAGCAAGTTTCAAACCTCATGTCTGCGTGTGCCAAACAAAGACTAGTTGAATCTACATTTTTATAGAAATATACTTTATTCATAATATATTGAATAAATTCAATCAAGTTATGTCTTTCTTGATTTTAATTGTTCCAACAATCCCATATTGCTTTACAATGCCTCAAAGCCACTCATGTTTCCCCTTTAAATGATTCATCCAGGATGGGTTTGAGGGGCCATCAGTGTCCAGTACAGCAGGATGTCAGGCTGTGGTCCTTCCCCAGACAACCTTTGGCCCGTCAGCACCGAGCTATGATGTGCCCTTTAGAATGTATTCTGCACCATGGAATGTTCCATTTGTCACCATTCAATTGTAGACATTCCTTTACAGTCGAAGAGCAGAAAATTTCAGGAGTACCCAAATATATCTTTCACCAAGCTGCAATTGATTTTTGCCTTAGTGTTCATCCCTGGGAACAGCCTATAGAATGTGGGCTTGAATTCTGAAGTCATAGAACATTACTGCACAGTAAAGTTTCTTTGGCCCACAATATTATGCAGACCTATACAAACCTACTCAACAATCTACATCTTCCCCTACCTCTCACCCATAACCTTCTATTTCTCTTGCATCCTTTGCCTGTCTAAGTCTTTTATTAAATGTCCTGATCATACCAGCCTCCTTCTCCAACCCTTGGCAAGGCATTCAGAGGTGCCCATTATTTTCTGTGTTAAAAACCTTACCCCCAATTTCTCCCCTAAACTTCCATACCCTTGCCTGAAACAGATGTCCTCTGGTATTTGCTGCTGTCACCCTGGGAAAATGATGCTGGATGTCTGCCCTCTCTATAGCTCTCATAATCCTGTAGACCTCTATTAGTCAGCTCTCATCTTTCTTTGCTCCACAGAAAAAGCCCCAGCCTCATAAGTCACACACTGATGCTATTTCTGATGAATTATAAAGCTACTCAGGACAAACCTTGATATCTTCTAGGCAAATGTATGGTCTCCGAGACAGTGGACAGTCATCTCATCTGCACTGCATCCATCCAACGGGCAGCTTGCAGTTAGCTTGAAGAATGCAGGACCCCTCTCTCTTTCACCCATGTTGTGATGTTTATGAGGTATTCTAGCAAGTGACTAATTGACTGCTCGAGGGACCATTCCACTGGATTAATCATCTCTTTCCACTCTGCGACCTCTGGAATATTCTGTGCTGATCATTGCCTTGTTGCTGTTGTGGTCAAGGCTATTTTTTCTGCAGAATTTTTTTCTCTGAAAGACAGGCCTTGTGGCAAGGTTCAACTGAAAGGAATCTTGTACAACAATGAGGCCAGGCACATAATTTACAGTTTAGGTTGAACCTCAGCACAAAGTGACATGTGGTGTTTGTATACTTTGGCTCAATTCACAGCTTAGTGTCGCCATCAGAATGAGACCTAGGTTTTGTATATCCTTCTCTGTGGAGACATTAAATCACACTCCTGTGTGATCTGAATCTCTAATGAGGTGAAAGATGACAGCCTCGGTGCAGGAGCAGGGTATGGGCTACACCTGCGACATGTGCAGCTCATCATGCCTGACAATCAGGTTACTGCCTGCCATTTGGCGAGAGCTCCACTCCCACATTCCTGTCTCACATGGCTTATTCACTCCAACAATTCTTGTTGTGTGCCCTGGCTCCCCTGAATCAGATTTCCAGCATCTTCAAATAATCAGATGTGATGATAATGAAGGAAACAGAAAATCTGTCTGAACAGTTGCCCAAAAAAATGACCTTGTCCTGATTGCTATTGTTGGTGTCGGTGCTGCGCATTTGCTCAGCAAATGAGGTGTAAGGCTCTTCTGTCTGATAGCCTACAGGTCCCCCTTGGGCAAGGTGTAGTACCTGTTTAGCCTCCCAATCAAGGTCACGTGAAGTCATGGATTGCAGATGGTGGATGATTTTTTTTTACAAGCAAATTCAACAAATTGAAATTTATGGTTGTAAAACTAAAAACGCTGGGCTTATGAATCTGCGGATTTATATCCAGGGATTCCCATCCAGTATGGACACTGCAACTGAAGAAAGCAATAGGAAACTACATCAGTATAGTTTCCCTTGTATAATCATGAACTCAACGTTGACTAAAGTCTCAGCTCAAAGCTGGAGCCTTTACCGAAGAAGAACAGGGGAAGCAACAACTACAATTTGGAGGGTCAGAGATCGTGATGGATGGAGAGCCATGCTCACCCACGCCAAATGGCAAGGGACTAGAATGAAAAGACCCATGTTAAAGCTAGTCTCTGCACGAGACATTTGGCCAATCGAGTCTGTTCCTCATTCAATGGGTTTCTTCTCAAACCCATTCTCCTGCCTTCTCTCCATAATATTTGACACATGTCTAATTAAGAACCCATCAATCTCCACTTTAAATTTACCCATTCACTTGGCCTCTTTAGGCACCACCGGCAAAAAAAATCCATGGATTCACCACCCTCTGACTGGAGAAAATTCTCATCACTGATCCAGAGGGACAAGCTTTTATTCTGAGGCTGCCCCTCTGGCCTGAGACTTTCCCACTCCTGGGCGCATCATTCAAATAGCGGGAGGCTTCAAGCTGGCTCTATTGCTTGGCATCTTCATCCTTCTTCATCTGATATATTTAGGAAAAGTCTCAATCCAACACACAAAGTAGGTGACATTGCCTGACCCCGGATTGAAGCTTTCCATTTACCATCCATTAATTTTATCTCTCTGAGTAGTTGTGTCCAATTCTTTATTTGGAGAGTATTTCCAACATGTACAGTATGTGATATTTTGACAAAGGCTTCACCTTGGTCCATGCTGACTAGGCACCTGTTCACTGCCTACCCTGAAAGAAATAGTATCCTTCAGCAATGCAATATTGTCAGAGAGTTCATGTCAGTAATGACACAGGTTTGGTCCAGAGCAGACTCGACTTGATTTGCTACGATCTTGGACAGAATCATGTAATCCATATTAAACATTAAGATGGGTGACCAATTGCTGATTACCCTCTTCTCCCCCTTCTACTGATAGATGAGGATGGTGGCATCCTTCCTTAGAGATGCTGACTTGCTGCCAGTTTGAACCCTAAGACTGTACACATTTCACCCGATTCCACATAGCCTCAGGTAAGGCATCACTTCCACTAGATCTCAAAGAAAACAGATGAAGCTTCTCAGCAGGGTCAGTGGCTGGTGGTCTACTTGTTGGTGTCTAAGACCTCAGAATTAGTGGACAGGAAGTATCTTAAGGGGGTTTGCTGCCTGTGAGCTTTCATTTCTACAGAGTGGCATAGAAGGATTTTTAGGTTCTCAATGTGTTTGCCTTTGAGGAGGTTACTAAGCTGCCTTCTTCCTTCATGTGTTTCTCTAAATTGGATGAAGATCTTGGAGGATTCCAAGGCGAAGAGTGACATTTTGACAGTTTTTACCTCTTGGAATTTCTCCTACCTTCACCAACTGAAACAGGAGTAGGCTTGGCAAGCTTTTCCAACACCGTTCTCCCTGACTCCTTGTGCTTAGGTGACAAACTTTGCAACATTCACTTCAATTGTTTTTCACCAATAAGTCACAACACATTCAATGCTGAAATGTTCCATAATCCAGTGATATATTTTTCACCCTGTTAAATATGAAGAACTGTGTGCAGTTTCTTTGTAATTATTGCATGTCTGGGCAATTACAAAGTATGTTTAAAATCTGCTGTGCTTTGCATCCCCTCTAATAAACCTCTACCCAAGCTGTCTATTTCCTGGATTGTAAGGCGGCAATTCATTTTGCATTGATTTCTCTATGGAGTTAAATGAAGACTTTGTGAAGATTATTTACATATGAAAGAATTGCTTTCAATTATTATATTAATGGGAAGTAGTGGTGGATTCAGCACGTAATTGACGTTTGATTAATTTTATTAACACAGCCTGAAGTTGTTTATAGTTTCTTGTTCTAACATATAATTTGAAAGGTAATTGCCTGAAGACCTGGAGACTGAATTGTAACAGACAGGGCATCAAGATAGTTTTTTTTTCTGATTTGGCCTATGATTAAACTTTAAATTAACATGTTTTAAAACCACGTGTAGTTTTGATTCCATTTATTGAATCATGGGATCTGGGAATGAAGGGAGGAATCAACTGAATCAACTTTGGGAGTCATTCCTTTTATATTTGTAGTTTCTGGGCAATTTACAGTCGCTGTAATCAATTGTCCTTAGGGTCTGCCCCCCAAATAATTACGATGAAATATGTGCGTGGAAGAAATGATCAACACTAGAAGTAATTTTCTTTGAAATTTGTTATTAAAATATTTTGGTTAAGGCCAAACAAGTGTAAGGAGCAGAAAAATCTCAGTGTACAAATCCAATGTTTCCTGAATGTAGCAGCAAGGGGAAAAAGCCTATGGGATTCTTTCCTTGATTAGCCAGGACATGGAATAAAAAGCTCCAGCTTCATAAAACATCGACGAGGCCAAAGCCAGAATATTGTGTGCAATTCTGCCCACCAGTCTACCGGAAGGCTATTACTGTGCTGTGAAAGTTTGAAGAGCAGATTCTCTATGTCTCTAATTTGGAAGTTATTTTTAGGTAGTCCAGATCATGCTATATGTATGAAAAGTCTTGCAATGGAACTGATGGAATTCTAACAGAGTCAGAGAGAACTGTGTTGGAAAATCATGTGGCTCTCCTGTGGAAATATGGAGCGCCTGTTTCCACTGGCCTCTGCAATCATAACTCAGAGACCCCGAATTAAGAACATTTGTTAAAAAAAAAACAGAACAAAGTTAATAATTTTTGAACAAAAATGTCTTGGAAAATTATAAAGAAAATGGCTGTGAAAGCAAAATCCATAATTGATTCTAAAAATTAAATTCACATATAAATAAGTTAAGTAAACATATTGGGTTAATAGCAATGACAGGAAGATGAGATTGGTCTGTCTGGATCAAGCAAAGTTTCAATGATCTTTGATCTTGTCCCACTATTGATTCACTGAGCTCTTTCGCAGAATGGGGACTAATCAATCCTGCAAATCAATGAAGAGATATCTTGCCATAATGCATGGCAGTGCTACGGATACCAGAATAGAGCCATCTATTATACCTGAAAAAAAAACATTCTGTAAAAAAAAGAACAATTTAATTAAAGCAGCTTACCTTGCTAATTAAAGAAATGGATAAATTAACTTTTTCCTTGAATGCTATCGGCAGCCAAATATGGATCCCACTCTTCAGGAAGTAAGCAAAGTCATGGGATCAGAATCAGAATTTATTGTCATGAACAAGTCATGCAATTCGGTGTTTTGCGGCAGCGTCATAATGCAGACATTATAAGCATCTTACAACATTACTGTAAAAAATATAATAGTACATGAAAAGTAACCCTTTGGTTCATTGATTATTTAGGAATCTGATGAGAGTGGGGAAGATGCTGTCCTTGTGTTGTTTTGTGCTCGCCTTTAGGCTCCTGTACCTTTTCCCCGATGGTAGCAGATTGAAGAAGGTGTGGCCTGGGTGGAGGGGGCTTTGAGGATAGAGGCTGAATTTTTAAGACTCCACTTCATCCAGGTGTCCTCGATGGAGTGAAGTCTGGTGCCTGCGATGCTGCAGGCCGAGAAAACAATCTTCTGGAATGTATTCTTGTCCTGAGAGTTGGCACCTACATACCAGGCAGATATTAGCTTCTTGTCTTTGCTTCCATGTGAACATTGCTCTACAATTGAGTTCATGCACCCTTATAAGGAGATGCACCCATAAGCTGATCACCTGTTAAACAGAGCTTCGCAGTTTGATGGGTGATTTTGCAAAGATCCACAGAGGGTAACTTGAAAGAGCCAAGTCAATGAAAATAAATATCCATGATGATCTTTACTTTGACAAACAAATCTCATGAAAATAGGATTCCTTTGAAGACTCTCTGAATTGGAAGATTATTCTCCTTCATCACCCTCTCTCTGTTCATGCTGCGGGGGATGATCAGTGAACATGCTGCAACAAGTCTTTGACATTCTAAATGAGTCATGAGAAGTGCAAACTCTGAATGGCGCTTGTTTTCTCCATAACTCTCTGAAAGTCAGAACTGCTAAAATTACCAATCAACTTCAAACAGCTGAGCGGGATGTCCACCATCTCCCTCACTGTTCGCGTTAGCTATAGAACCACTAGCAGAACTGATAAGAACAGAAAACAAAATACGAGGGATAAAAATAAAAGAGAAGGAATATAAAATCAGTCTATTTGCAGATGACGTTATAATATACTTAACAGAACCAGAAATATCAATAAAAGAATTACATAAGAAATTGAAACAATATGGAGAAGTATCGGGATACAAGATCAACGCAAATAAAAGTGAAGCAATGCCAATAAATAATGTGGATTTCACAAAGTTTAAGAAAGAATCACCATTTAGATGGCAAACACAAGCAATTCGATACCTAGGTATACAACTAAATAATAATCTCGGCCATCTATATAAACTAAATTATCAGCCATTAATGAAAAAAATTACAAGATGACTTAGAGCATTGGAAAGACTTAACACTAACACTGATAGGAAGGATAAACTGTATTAAAATGAACATCTTCCCAAGGATACAATACCTATTTCAATCATTACCAATTCACCTAACATAGAAATTCTTCAAGGAGCTAAAGAAAATAATAAGGAAATTCTTATGGAAAGGGGGGAAACCGAGGATAGCACTAGATAAATTAACAGAATGGTACAAACAAGGAGGCTTACAACTACCAAACTTTAAGAATTATTTTAGAGCAGCACAATTAAGATAGCTATCAGATTTTTATCAAACAAGGGAAAAATCAGATTGGACCAGATTAGAGCTAGATAAAATAGGGGAGAAGATACCTGAACATATACTATATAAGTGGGAAGAAAAATTGGTACAACATAGGAATTCACCAGTATTGCACCATCTGCTCAACATTTGGAAGAAGATTCACGTAGAAAGGAATAAAATAAATTATCAACTACCAAAATTAATATTGACACAAAATCAACTAATCCCTTTCACAATAAATAACCTTTCCTTCAGAGAAAGGGAGAGAAAAGGGATCAAAAGAATAGAAAATTGTTTTTCGGGAAATAAATTATTATCTTTTGAACAAATGAAGGACAAATATAATATAACTCACGATACAAGGTTTGCATACCACCAACTGAAAACCTACTTGAAGGACAAATTGGGAAACAGTCTGAGGTTACCAGAAGGAAGCAATTTTGAATATGTGATTACAGACACAATGATAATTTAAAAAATTATAACAAACATGTACATCAAACTGCAAGAAAAGGAGAACGAGGAAACAAACTGTAAACCTAAACAAAAATGGGAACAAGATCTAAACATAAAGATAAAGAATGAAACATGGGAAAAGCTATGCTCCAGAACTATGAGAAATACAATAAACATGAGGTTACACATGATACAATATAATTGGTTACGCAGGCTATACACCACGCCCCAAAAGTTAAATAAATGGGACCCAACAGTATCAGACAGATGTTTGCGCTGTAAAAAGGAAACGAGAACAACAATACATGCAATTTGGACATGTAAGAAAGTGGAAAAACTTTGGGAAGATCTAAACCAGATATTAAATAAAATCAAAAAAAGCAATATACCAAAATACCCAGAGATCTTCCTTGTAAGTAATATAAGAAATAAAGAATTTGGACTCGATTTGGATGGAGCACAAAAATGATTTGTTATGATAGCCCTAGCTGTAGCAAAAAAATGTATTGTGTCATCCTGGAAATTAGAAGTCAACTTGAGAATACAACAATGGTACATAGAAATAAATAAATGTATTCCATTAGAAAAAATAACATATAATTTAAGAAATAACATCACAATATTCAAACAAATATGGGAAACATTCATGAAATACAATAGAGAAATCCTACCATGGACCTCCACCACCTAAAATGGCAGAAGGAGAAGACAACAAAATGAACTGACTCAGTATATAAAAGTAAAAGATAAAAATTTCTTGTTTATTTTTATTAAGTGATGACATTGTTTAACAGGTTTAATGTATCTTATAGATTGAACTTTGAATAAATGGGAAGGGGGGTGAGGGAAGGAGGGAAGGGAGGGGGGAAAAAGGGGAGAAAATGACACTGTATATATTCAAGAGAAAAATGTCTGTATGTATTTTGGTCAATATGGTTTATAGTGTGAAAAAAAAATTAAAAAAAACAAAAAAAAACACAGCTGAGCGAAAGCCCTACACTTTAAGGGTGCTCTTGCCTCATTGTTACAAGGTAACTAAGTTATTCCCAGTGTCATGGGATTTTTTTTGGTTTAAACGATTGAATAAGAACACAGTTTTGTAAATCCAATATTTATGTAATGGCCGTGGACTCTGGAAGGTGGAGAGGTGGTGATCAGGCGATCGCAGTATTCATGCATTTTTTATGCGACAATTCTAAAGTTCCAGTAAGTCCTAAACACCAAAATCCTAAACAGAATTCTTCCCAAAAACCATGAGAATTATATGAAATTTAAACATCAATACAACCAGACTGAAATGATCTTCATTCTCAGTTGCATGTGGTAAACATGAAACAACCAGCATGTGCATATTGATATCTAATTCCAATGTTTCAATTCCATTAATTTAAATGAAATTAAATTTTGGATATATCTTCTGGAGGATTGAAGAGAAGCTAAAGCAGACATATTTCATTTTAAGAGTTACAGATATGTAGAACATGTCTGAAAGGCCTGTAAACATCTCTGATTGTATGTTTCCCTCAATTTATTGCATAATGTATTCAATTCCCAGTAAAACTCACTTGTGGAAATCAGGAACTCAATCCTTGGCCCAAGGACACTGAGACACTGCCATTATTTCTAAAATTAGCTCTAATACCCACTTCTCCTTGCACTCTATATAACAGATCACCAGGTGCATCATGGAGATACTCAAAGGTTTGTTCTGTTTTAAACTGAATTGAAAACTACAAATGCAATAAATATATTGCATATTGGCAGCATATAGGATGATCCAACTTAAAAATGTACCTCAAAAGAGAGTCATCTTATACACAGGGTTTGAAATCTGAACCTTGACAGCGAAGTCTTAACACATCTTCTCCTCCCCCTCCACATCCTATCCTCATCCCACCGGCTCTGCCGCAAGTGTCCTGGTCAGTCACGGATAACTCTACCACCACCCTTGTGCTGACAATCCGACTCACCTCCACAAACATGTCCTGGTTGGACCGTCGGTGCACCTTCCTCACATTGACAACTTAACTGACCACCATCCAAGTTTCACAGTCAGGCTCTCGGAGCACCTTCCTCGGCTGACAACTGAAATCAATCCATGCAAGTGTCCCAGTTGCACCATCGGTACACCTTCCTCGCGCTGACAACCCAAATCACCTCCAGGCAAGCGTCCCGGTCAGGCCCTTGGCTCACATTCCTTGCCCTGACAACCCGACTCACCACCACGCAAGTGGCGGCACTGAAAAGAATGCATGCAAATTGAGGGGTACTGCTAGTTCAGCTGGGCAAACCAGCACATGTCCAACGAAGTCTCAGAACTCCCCCACGCTTGTCCATATGCCCAGTCTGACTGCCGTCGACTCTGTACAGACTTTAAATGGTGTATTACAGGATCAGACTAGGTTTCTTTTAGAATATGCTAATAAAATTAAAACCTTTACAGGGTAATTTGTTATTAAAATATCCTGACAGCATCACTCCAATGGTCAGCGATAAGTGCCAGACTTCAACGTCACCCTATACAAAGTGTACAGCTTAGAGACTACATTTTAGGTGGAAAATGTGGGGATCGTCTTACAGTGTCATCCTATATGCCAGCATTTATGGTACATCATCCACGGAGGGAGAAAAATACAGATTCATTGAAACTGTTGGGTTTCATTCAGGATGCTAGGCTGAACCAGTGTCATCTACATAGATGCTGCCAGGCAAGATGAATATATCTAGCATTTTCAATTTTGACTTCCACATCAACAGGGTTTTGTTGCCATTTTTGGTGCTTTATGAGGCAATAATACTTGTTCCATTGGAAAGTGTTTTTGAAATGAATGTGAAACATAAATGTTGGACAGGATCAAAGACGTTCTGAAACTAAATATTAGCAGGTTTGCTGTGGATAATAACCTCATAGAAACATAGAAATTAGGTGTAGGAGTAGTCCATTTGGTCCTTCAAGCCTACACCGCCATTTATTATGATCATGGCTGATCAGTACCGGTTCCTGCCTTCTCCCCATACCCCCTAATCCCCTTGGCCACAAGGGCCAAATCTAACCTACACTTTGACAGGGAACTGGCCTCAACTACTTCCTGTGGCAAAGAATTCCACACATTTACCACTCCCTGAGAGAAGAAATTTTTCCTCATCTCAGTCCTAAAAAAATTCCCCATTATCCTTAAACTCTGGCCCCTGCTTGTGGTTTTTCCCAGCATTGGAAACAATCTTCCTGCGTCTTGTCTGTCTAAACCCTTAAGAATTTTATAAGTTTCTATAAGATCCCCCCTCAATCTTCTAAATTCCAGAGAATACAAGCCTAGTCTATCCAACCTTTCTTCATATGCAAATCCCTCCATCCCCGGTATCAGCCTAGTGAACCTTCTCTGCACCCCCTCAAAGGCAAGGATATCTTTCCTCAGATAAGGTGACCAAAACTGCATGCAGTACTCCAGGTGTGGTCTCACCAAGGCCCGGTACAGCTGCAGCAGGATCTCCCTATTCCTGTACTCAAATCCTCTCGCTATGAACGCCAACATACCATTCACCCTCCTCACTGCCTGCTGCACCTGCACACCCACTTTCAACGACTGATGCACAGCAACACCCAAATCTCGCTGCATCTCCCCTTTTTCTAAACAGATACCATTTAAATAATAATCCTCTTTCCCGTTCTTACCTCCAAAGTGGATAACCTTGCATTTATCCACATTAAACTGCATCTGGCCCACTCGCCTAACTTGTCCAAATCACCCTGCACTCTCCTAGCATCCTCCACACAGCTAACCCTGCCACCAAACTTTGTATTGTCTGCAAATTTCGAGAGACTGCTATCTATTTCCACATCTAAGTCATTGATATATAATCGTAAACACCTGTGGCCCCAGCACTGAGCCCTGCGGTACCCCACTAGCCACTGGCTGCCATTCTGAAAAGAATCCATTTATTCCTACTCTTTGCTTCCTGTCTCTCAACCAATTCTCTATCCACCTTAATACCATACCTCTTATACCATGCTCTTCAAGTTTATACACTAGTCTTCTGTGCGGAACCTTATCAAACGCCTTACTAAAGTTCAGATATACCCTATCCACTCTACTGGTTACATCCTCAAAAAACTCTATTAGATTTGTCAGACATGATTTCCCCTTCACAAAACCACGGTGACTCTGTGCGATGATACCACTACTTTCCAAATGTATTGCAATTGCATCTTTAATATTGAATTGTACACCTTCCCTACTACCGATGTCAGGATAACTGGTCTGTAGTTTCCCAATTTCAGTCTCCCTCCCTTCTTAAAGAGTGGAGATGATATTGCAATATAAATGGAACATGAACCATTTGCTGTTGAAGGAAATTGCCATTGAGATATTAACAGCAATGAAAATGGCCCTCAACTTGGACTGGAAGCTATCGTAAGTTAAAAGCAGGAGCAGGCAATGAAACTCCCATAATTTGCTGACCTATTGCTAGGAAATTCCAACCACTTGACATCCACCTCACTTGGTTATGTTTCCTGTGCTTCCTTTAAACTCACTGGCACCCCTCTCTAATATTCCTTTTAAACTGAGATTGGCTTATTCCCATGGTCCCTTTAGCTTCACCAGGGCTCTATATCCCACATTCTTTGAACTCACTTAGCTTATTGAAAAATTGATACCTCCGTGTAACATCAAAAAAAAGTTGGTGTATAATTCAAGATTCAAGGTTCAATTTATGTCATGCAATAAAGACAGTACGGTATCACACAAATTTGCTGTTGTCTGCTGTAAGGTAGACAGATTCGCCAATGGCAGAAATTGCCTGAAGCACCTCTTACATTCAGAGAAAGAGAAGGAAAAGAGAGCCTGTTTAGAGTCATCCGGTGTCCATGGATGCACCTCCAGCACTTACTTGCACAGCCCCTGTAGCCACACAGTTTAAACCATCAGAAGCCTGAGGTCCAGATCCATATCTCTGACACCGTCAGCAACACTTCAGCGCCCTCAGCGCCCTCTCGTATACCAGCTCCAATACTTGGTACTCCTTCTGTCAGTCTTGAGCCAGTCTCCAGCGGCCCGCAGCCCATTGTGAATCCCTCGACGACTGTTGCCAGAGTGGATTCCTCATGCCCTACATCAGTCCTTCGCTTCCCTGGAGTCTGTAACCCATCCTGGCTTCCACTGATCATAGGCAGTGCCATCTTAGGCACAGACCCTACAGATGCAGTATTTTTAAATGAAACTATGGTTGGCTCCATTTACAGGCTGTTTAATGCCTTTATGGAGCTGATGGCAGTAGGTCTCGGCAGTTGGACTCCACTCTGCTTCCTGCTCTCCATGGGTCCATTAGAGCGGCTCCGGCAGCCATTTTTTAAAAATAGGAGTGATATCCAATAGTCTAGAAAGCCTGTCAGCCTGGCACCACCAGAGGTTTTAGATTGATGAATTACCAAGGGTTTGCTGTATATTGGAAAGGCTTGTTCCGTACATAGCCCAAGGTGGGCTCTGGTGCCCAAACCATAGAATAAAATCCCAAACTCACAAACAACATACTTAATAGATCCCTTGACTCTTCTTGTGTTTGCAATATCTAGCAGGTCATGACACACAGTGACCATTAAACGGCAGCTCTTGATAAATCATCTGATTCTCTTAACTCAACCATATACACTTAACTACCAGAGGAGTCAGAAACCAGGAAGCACAAATATCAACCTTTTCTTTCTTTCGTTAGACTTAATAAATGCACAATTCTATGGCTTTGTTTATGTTCCACAGGAGGAATTCAAAATAAAGTAATTGAATGTGCAGGGCAAGTGCAATAATGGAGGAGTGCAGGGAGGATTAAATAAAAGTATTTTGGAGCCTGAAATGATATTCTTCAGCATTCTATATAAACACCAATAATAATATAACCCCAGGTTGTGCAGCAAAGGCTAGATTACTCACAAGATGACACCCAACCATCATAGAGAATGACATTATTCCTGTGCATATATAACAGCATAAAAATTTAACTAACAAGCTTATTTATATTCTGTTGCTCAATAGTAATTATTTTTTCACACTCTTCCAACTGCAGCTGGTGTCAGCCCAAAAAATGTTGCTTTCGCGGCAGCTGCAACATGACAGGACACAAAAATTAAAAAAAAAAATGTCCCTGGCCTCACCTGCAAGCAGAGACAGTAAATGGAGTTCAGAATGGGATTAATGAAACTTGTGCCTGAAATGTACACTTGAAGAATTAAATAGAAAACTAAACGCTTGGGAGGTTGCCTCGAAAATGCAAACACGAGCAAACAGAGTTTGCTACCACTCAGCATAAGGCCTATTGAGGAAAGAGTTAAAGAACAGAAGGTCTTTGTTGTTGAACAATATTGTTCCATTAATGTTCCATTAATGGACTGGATCTCAAGATTTCAGAAGGGGTAATTTAATTCTTTTGGAAAACTCTTAGGAAACTGTCGGGTTTTTTTTTAAAAAAAGGTTCAATTGCTTTATTTTGGATTTTTATCTTTCCATTTCATCAAACTCACAGTTCCAAGAAAACATTTAAATTCATATTCAGGAGAATGAAGCCCAGTCAATTAGCAACCCATCCATCACCCAAACATTCACTCTCCCTCCACTTGGAGTGCAGTGCCCCAGCCTCAAACTTCAACACTGCAACTTTGACATGTTCTCCCAAATATCTGGAAGGACAATGAGAACAGATGCGTGAAGATGGGAAATCTGTTTTTCCTGAAAGCTGCATCCTAACCTGACTTGGCATTGTTCTGGTGTTCCTTCAGTAAAAATGCATCAAACTCCTGAAATGAATTCAATGGCACTGACATTGAGACACTGTCCCATATGTGCCTGCTAGCATATGACATCTGTCCAATGTCACGGAGGAAGAATTTCTGCCTCTCCTTCATGCACTCCAACTCCATATCCCCATTTGAAGAGAGATGATTTGCCAATTAAAACAAAATGATCTGACCGCTTCGATTTTCATGTTCATGCATGTTGTATTGATCTCCATTTCAAGAAGAATTTTGATGCCATTTAGAAAGGTGGTAAAGGATTTAAAAGAAGGCGAGGTCCTGAGAAATATGAGCTGGACATTTAGCACCTTTTGCAGCATATCTGAAGAAGGACTCAGGCTGGAAATATGGTCGGCCCTTTGCTTTCCATGGGTGCTGAATAACCTGCCGAGTTTCTCCAGCACCTTTGCACACTGCAGTCTCTCTTGTGCTCTGCCTTTTCTGGCACTTCACGTTTCTTTGGGGAATTGCATTGCTTTAATTAAAATTTCATCCAGCATTACTACATTACTTAAGCCGTTTTTCTAACTTACTTTGCAATCTGAGTTACATTTCCTAATTCCACTGCTATTTCTGGCTTGGTATTTACCATCCAGAAGTTTCTTTTTATGAATAAAAGCGTTACACTTCCTTTCCACTCTCACCATGTCAGTGTTCAGTGACCTCCCCCCCACCCCCTCCCCCTGAATGATAATTGCACACAAAATCTCCACTAAAAATGTAAACAAAATCTCTTATTGGTCCAAAGTAAAACACAAAATTCTACCGACACAATGGTTGAAGTAAAGCACATGCTGAAGATACCTTGAATGAAGGGCTCAAGCCTGAAATGTTGGTTATGTACCTTTATCCTTGCTATATAAAGTACACTGTTTGACCTGGTCAGATGCTTCAACATTGTGTTTTTAACCCTTTTGGTCCGTGCCATCGCATTGTCAATTAGTCCTGAGGATTAATTTGTTTAAAATTGATTGACACTGTGTAGGATTATCAAATTATTTGGGTTAGTGTGATTAATTGTCTTGTAATATAGTCTGGGAAGTATATGGTTGTGAGGTAAATGGCTGGAAAAATTCACCATTCTGAGTTTTTCCCATTTTATATTATTAGCAGATTTATGCCTGAATCCAGAACTCGGGGCCATGGTTTGAGGATAATAGGCAAACCATTTAGGACCGAGATAAGGAGGAATTTCTTTACCCAGAGGGTGGTGAATCTGTGGAATTCATTGCCACAGAGGGCAGTAGAGGCAGGTTCATTAAATATATTTAAGAGGGAATTAGATCTATTTCTTCAGTATAAGGGCTTTGATAGTGTGTGTGGATCTTCTCCACACAGATGCATGTGTCAACCCTGCTGGTCCACTACTGTCTAGCCCTGGTGGTGTTCCTTCTGTTGCTGTACAGGCTGGATCTTCTGCATTTGTCTGTTCCTGCAGCATCCCTTGCGATCTGAGCAGATTCTTCCAATTACTCCTCAGTATTTGACTGTCCTCTGTTCTGACAGTGTAGGATCTTGGATTTACTTCCTCCAGAATAATGGCCTTCTGACCAAGGAGTCGGAATCTTTGAGTCTCACTGTGTCATGTTGTGCCGGTGGCCCGAAACTTCTTGCGAACTTGTCACAATTTGTTTTTTGTATCCATTGCAGATGCTTTTTTTTCCATTTAACATCTCTGTTCTTGCTTGGGTCTGCAGAGTAGGGATGTGGGGTGCATAGCCTAGCTCAGCAGGTGACATGCCATGCTTAAGTGGTGAAGCTCGGTAACTCAACAGAGCTAGATAAGGATCTGAGCCACTGTTTTCTGCTTTCTTAAGCAGATATTTAACTATTGTGAACACCTTTCTCTGATTTACCCTTTGAAAGGGGATGCAGAGGACTTGAACTCACATGTCAAATAATATTCTCTTCTGCAAAGTTCTGTAGCATGGTCCATAGTCAATGTAGACGATTTTAGGAAAGATCAATTTCATATATCTGCCCACTCTGCTTCATTGCTCTGGACAGCGAATCAGCCAGCACAATAAGGTTTCCTGGTCTGTTCACCAATTCAAAGTCATAATCATTGGTATGATTCGCTGTCCAGAGCAATGAGCAGAGTGAAGTACACAATGAGAGTTCCCCAGACACAGATGTGAATCTCCAGATGAACCTGACCGCTGAAACTCTTCCTGTAGCTCACATGAAATCCAAGCAGGTTGCAACTGAAACAAAAAAGGACAAAGTTCCACAGAAGATCATCAAGAATCTGAAGGAAGATTGGCCTAGAGGTG